>NC_038246.2:31987616-32148009 GCF_000004515.6 Glycine max
AAAGATTAATTGAAAATGCAAAACAAAACCTTGCTTTTATAGACTCTTCATGTCTGGTCAAGAAGGCCATTCAGATGAGTTATAACTTTTAGAAAAACTTAAAACCCATTTGAAAAAGTCAAAACCCTTTTGAAGAGTTACATCTTTAGATTTTTCACAAACAAACACTAGTAATCGATTACCAAATAAGTGTAATCGATTACACAAAGCTTTTGAGTGAAAGGATGTGACTCTTCACATTTAAATTTGAATTTCAACGTTCAAGGGCACTGGTAATCGATTACCAAAACATTGTAATTGATTACAGCCTTTTGAAAATAATTGGAATGTTGTAAACTCAGTTTGAAAACTTTTTCAAACTCATTTTGGTACTGTTAATCGATTACAACAATATGCTAATCGATTACCGGAGAGTAAAAACTCTTTGGTAAAGGTTTTGTCAAAAAACCATGTGCTATTCAAAGTTTTGAAAAAAACTTTTTAATACTTATCTTGATTGAGTCTTTTCTTCATTCTTGAATCTTGAGTCTTGAATCTTGATCTTGATTCTTGAGATCTTGAATCTTGAATCTTGATTCTTGATTCTAGGCTTTCTTCTTGAGTCTTGAATTCCTCTTGATTCTTGAACTATTGACTTGTTCTTGATTCACTTGAATTTTTCTTTGATCTTTGAGCTTTTTGTTCATCACCTTTTTCATCATCTTTTATTGTCATCATTGTTATCATCAAAACACCTTTGAATCACATTCACCATGAAGCCTTGCTTCTACACCGCTTAGCCATTAGTTTGTGGGTGATAAGGTGAGGCAACTTTATGTGTAACATGATAATGGCCTAGCACCTTCTGCAGTTGGCTATTACAAAAATGAGAGCCCCTATCACTGATTAGGACTCTGGGTACCCCAAACCGTGCAAATATGTTCTTCTTCAGGAATTTCACCACGGTTTTGGCATCATTCTTAGGTGCAGCTACTGCTTTGACCCACTTAGACACATAATCCTTAGCTACAAGAATATATTCATTGCCAAAGGATGAGGAAAGGGGACCTACAAAATCAATTCCTCAATAGTCAAACACTTCAACTTCCATTATATTCTGCAGGGGCATTTCATTTCTTCTGGAAATTCCCCCCATTCTCTGACATTGATCACATTGTAAAGCATGTTGGTGAGCATCTTTAAAGAGTGTTGGCCAAAAGAATCTTGATTGCAGGACCTTAGCTGCTGTTTTATCTCCACCATAATGTCCTCCACATGGAGAGTTATGGCAGTGCCATAGTATACTCTTGGCTTCCTCCTTAGTTACACATCTTCTTAAAATGTTGTCAACACCCATCTTGAACAAATATGGATCATCCCAAACATAGAAATGAGCATCATGAAGGAATTTCTTCCTTTGCTACCAAGTCAGATCTTTAGGGATAATTCTAGTTGCTTTGAAGTTAGCCAAGTCAGCAAACCAAGGTCTCTCACTCATCATGAACAGGGATTCATCTGGAAATTCATCTATTATTTCCATCTCTTTTAAAGTCGCCTCCTCGTTAACCAGTTGTGACAAATGATCAGCTACTACATTCTCAGAGCCATTCTTGTCCTGAATCACTAAATCAAACTCTTGAAATAACAGAATCCATCTGATTAAACGAGGTTTAGAATCAGCTTTATTAAGCAAGTACTTGATTGCTGCATGACTAGTGTAAACTATGACTTTTGATCCCACCAAGTACGATCTGAACTTCTCCAATGCATACACAATTGTCAACATTTCTTTTTCAGTGGTAGCATAATTGATCTGAGCATCATTCAACACCTTACTGGCATAGTAAATAGCATGGAAAACTCTCCCTTTTCTTTGACCCAACACAGAACCAATTGCATAGTCACTTGCATCACACATTAGCTCAAATTCTTGACCCCAGTCTGATGCTGTAATCACAGGAGCGAATACTAGTCTGGTCTTAAGAATGTTAAATGATTTCAAGCATTATTCATCAAATATAAACACAACATCCTTGTTAATCAAATTACTGAGTGGTTTAGCGATCTTTGAGAAATTTTTGATAAATCGCCAATAGAACCCATCATGCCCTAGAAAGCTTCTGATGGAAGCTTGCTTGTGGAGCTTCTATGGAGGCTGGATCTTTGAGCTTCAATGAGGTCCTTCAATGGTGATTTTCCACCATAGAGATGCAGCAGAAGGCAAAGGAGAAGAGGAGAAGGGAGGCACCATCCACTAGGGAATAAGCCATGGAAGAAGGAGCTTCACCACTAAGAATGTGCCTTGGATAAGAAGCTTGAAGAGGATACTTTAATAGGGGAAAAGAAAGAGAGAAGGGGGGAGCACGAAACTGAAGGAATAAAAGAGGGAGAGAAGTGGAACTTTGAAGTGTGTCTCATAAGACTTTCATTCATCAAAGTTACAACAAGTGTTACACATGCTTCTATTTATAGACTAGGTAGCTTCCTTGAGAAGCTTTCTTGAGAAAACTTCCTTGAGAAGCTTCTTTGAGAAAACTTCCTTGAGAAGCTAGAGCTTAGCTACACACACCCCTCTAATAACTAAGCTCACATCCTTGAGAAGCTTCCTTGAGAAGATTCCTAAAGAAGCTAGAGCTTAGCTACACACACCTCTTTAATAGCTAAGCTCACCTCCTTGAGATGAAAAGCTAGAGCTTAGCTACACACCCCCTATAATAGCTAAGTTCACCCCCATTCCAAAAATACATGAAAATAAAAAAAAGTCCCTACTATAAAGACTACTCAAAATGTCCTGAAATACAAGGCTAAAACCCTATACTACTAGAATGGCCAAAATACAAGGCCCAAAAGAAGAGAAAACCTATTCTAATATTTACAAAGAAGAATTGATCCAACCTTGACCCATCGACTCAAAAATCTACCCTAATGTTCACGAGAACCCTATGGCCTTCTTTAGTAGCTCTAGCCCAATCCTCTTGGAGTCTTCTATCCAATACCCTTGGGGGGTAGGATTGCATCATCCCCTCCACCTTGGAAAGGATTTGACCTCAAATCTTGAGGTTCATCATAGTCTGGGTTCCTTCCCTCGACACCTGTAAAAAGAATAAAAACACATGTATTAGTGGTGTTGGGTATGTTAGAGTAGGGTAAGGTCTGAAAACCCCTTTCATGGACATCTTCCCATGAGGGAACATGGTTACTCACCAACTCAATGAGTGGTGCTACAAGTATAGAAAAATATGGGACAAACCTTTTGTAAAAGTTTGTTAAGTCATGGCAGCCTCAGATTTCCCTTATACTTGGTGGAGTGGGCCAATCAGGACTGACCTTTATTCTCTTAGGGTCCGTGGGAACCCCTTGATCACTATTTAAAAAATTAAGGAAAGTAATGCAATAAAGCGTACCTTTTTCTATATTTTCATGTTGATTATTCCTACAAAAAAATACGATAAACCTAAGGTGTCCCATATGAGCACCTAAGTTTGTATTAAAACCAAAAATAAGAACAAACCTACCTAATGAGTCCCTATGTACATGAATCATGAAGATGTTGGATGCATGACTGATTTTACAAAAGAGGGTTGCAACACTCAACACATTCATCATATCACTTATTTTAGAGATTTGGTGCCTATTAATACCTATTTTGAGCACCAAAAAAACACAAGGATTTAAGCTCTTACGAACTAAACCCTCATCCAATAACTCCTTTACTTGAGGAATAACCTCAAGCCCAAGAAGTGTGGCAGTTCTAACAAGTGTCTTTTTACAAAGGAAAAGATGTGGAGGTTGTTTAAGAGGGGAAGTTTCTTTAATATTTGTCTTTATTTCAAAATGACTTTCCTTCTTAGCTAACCTCTTGGAGGAGACACTTACCTCCTTACACTCCTCCTTAACCATTAAAGGTTGTCCTTCTTTTTGGGGGTAGATTTCTTCACTAGATTCTTCCCCTTTTGCTTCTTCACTTTCACTAGAGGAAGGTGAAGTAGTAGCCTCATCTTGGCTACTATAAATGTCTTGGCCCCTCATAATCATGGTTTTCTTGGTGGGGCATTGAGAAGTGATGTAAGCTCTATTGGAGCTTGTAGGCCTAGGATCTTCTTCATCAATGGATTCCTTTGCTTCTTGGAAGATAAATGGCGACATAATGGAGAAGGAAGAGAGAGAGGAGACGCCACTTCAAGGATAAGATGAGTCTAGAAGAAGCTCACCACCATAGGAGGCCATGGATAAGAGCTTGGAGGAAGAAGGAGATGAATGAAGAGAAAGGGAGAGAAGAGCACGAAATTTTGTGCTCTAAAAGAGCTCTGAAATCTGAAGTTAATATTCAAATGATCAAAGTTGAAAAAAATGCACACACAAGGCCTCTATTTATAGCCTAAGTATCATACAAAATTGGAGGAAAATTTGAATTTTTATTCAAATTTCACTTGAATTTGAAATTGAATTTGTGGAGCCAAAATTTGGAGCCAAAATTTCACAAATTATGTTTAGTGAATTTTAGCTATGGTTCAGCCCACTAAATTCAAGATCAAGTCCAAGATTATCCACTAAGTATGCTTAGGTGGCATGAGGCATGTAAAGCATGAAGCACATGCACAAAGTGTGACAATATGATGTGGCAATGGGGTGTAGCAAGAAAATGCTCACCTCCCCCTCTAAAATTTAATTGGATTGGGCTTCTACCAATTCAATTAAATTTATTTTCCAACACACACATCAAATATTCACTTAATGCATGTGAAATTACAAAACTACCCATAATACAAAAACTAGTCTAGGTGCCCTAAAATACAAGGGCTGAAAAATCCTACATTTCTAGGGTACCTTACCTACATTATGGAGCCCTAAATACAAGGCCCAAAAATAATGAAACCTTAATCTAATATGTACTAAGATAAGTGGGCTCATACTTAGCCCATGAGCCCGAAATCTACCCTAAGGCTCATGAGAACCCTAGGGCCTTCTCTTGCATCTCTGGCTCAATCTTCTTGGAGTCTTCTATCCAATGCCCTTGCGGGGTAGGATTGCATCAAGAAGTAATGTGTCCTCTTCCAAGACATTTAAAGCACTTCATGGAGCTAGTCTTCTCTTGCATACTAGCCTTAAGGGGTTGCTTTTCTATTGTCTTCCCCTTATCATCTTTGGTCTTAGAAGGTGTCACCTCTAGGATGCCTTGGCCTTGGTCTTTCTTTGGATAAGAGTGAGAGCCATAAGATTTTGAAGTAGACTTCTTTTTAAGTTGTTGCTCTACCCTTATTTCTCAATCTAAGTTAGCCTCTACATTGTCCTTCCCATGGAAGTATGGGAGGTTAATGTTAGCCTCTTGAGGATTTCTTTCCTTTTCTCTCCTATGGGAGTGAGGTCTAAGATGTGACCTATGCCTTCCTTCATAATAGTCACGAAGTTCTTCACTTAGGCTCTTGCAAGAGTTATGACTACTATAGAAGGCATGTTTTTCTTTTCTTAACTTTTTTAGTATTTTCCTTCTTTCTTCTTCTCTTATTTTCTCTTTTTCATCTTGACTTATTTCTTTCAATCTTTCCTTTTTCTTTTCTCTCTTGTTTTTCTTTCCACAACTTAAGAGATCTCAACTCATCTAATATCTTATACAAGGGGTCCTTAGGAGTAGAACCCTCACAATTAACACTAGATGAAGAATAAAGACTCATGTTGGTTTCTAAGTAGTGATTCTTTCTTGTTAGGGGTTTGAAAACAAAAGGTAAAAGAAACTATGGTTGAAATTGGCCATAATAAACACAAAAAGAGGTGTGAAAGATAAGGTAAAAACTAATTGGTAAAAGACAAGCTATCTAGGCGGTTTGACAATGGAAGGTAAAGGAAATAAGCTATGAAAGTTAGCAAGAAATGTAAACTAGGTGAATCCTAAGAGTGTTTGGATGACCACATTTAAGGTTCCCAACAAAACACTCACAATCCTAAGGGAAAATTGTCTAAAATTATTACACACAAATGGAAGTAGGGTGACCTATTGGAGGCTCCCAACTTACTTCCAATGAAAGGCCTTTTATTACAAAATTTGAAAGCAATGAAGGCAAGTAAATTGTCAATTACAAAATTATATAAAAATCCTCAATTTTGGTGGTTGTTCTCTCTTTGGTGATTCGCTCAATTTGGAGTGCTTCTTAGTCCAATAGCTCTTAAGGTGGTTGGCCCCTTGCTTCTTGACTCAAATTCTTCAAGGGATGGCACTAATCCTCCTTTCCAATTCCCTATATGGCAACTCACAAACAAGGAAAAAAAGAGACAAGAAATAACCAAAGACCAAAATAATGAAATGAAAGCTAAACCAATGGAGTTTTAACAAGACAATTTTTCAACAATTAAAGCAATGAAAAGGACATAGAAGCAAGCTAGGACTCAAAGAGAAACTTAGAATGACTCTAGAGTAGAGTAAAAAAAACTAAAAAAAAAAGACTCAACAAACCTCTAGCTTTGGCACTTGTTTTCAAACTAATTTTCAATTGAAATTTCAGAACTAAGATTGGTATAAAATAGGCACCAATTATAGAATAAATTTTGAGCCAAAACAACAAGCACACTTCCCTTTCATCTTTCTTTTTCTGCATACTGATTTTTCTGCCAACTTGTGTGATTTTTATTATTTTTTCCTTTTATTCAAATCACCTGGTTCTTTTTTTATAACTTTTTTTCATATGTCTAGAAAATTCAGTAAAAATATCAGCTCAAAATTCGCAGTTACCAATTCTAAGTAATTTTTACAATTTTGTATGTCCAAGCTGCCAGCACCAGCGATTTCAGACTTCGAATTTTTTTTTTAGCATGGAATATTGATTGCCTTGGGCTTACTTTCAACCTTCCTATGTATGTTGTGTGACACCCTCTACCCCTCACATATATACAAGCAAGGAATAAAAATTCAAATATTAATTAAAAGTATTTTTTTAAAACATTTTTAAATACAAGCCTTTCAAAGGGATAAAAGGTTCACAACCACTTTCTTCTATATCATATTCAAACTTGTCCAAATACATAATAAAGTCACCGGCTCAAACAAGGCCGTCTAAGACTTCATACAATTAATACAAAATCCTATACCCCAATGCCACATCCTATCAGAGCGTTGTGTCTCGACGTCCTTCAGCACAAGGTTCCTTAAAGCAATTCACCTAGTCATCTGCTCCCCCGAACACAAAGTTCAAGATCATCACATGGTCCAAACACAAACAACACACAGGGAGTTAGTTATCACATTCCTAACTAATAGAGAAGCAAGACAACTAGATATACATATCATTTAAATAAAATAAAACTTACTTAAATATAACTCACATAATTCCACCACTTTGTCATTCGAAATTCACCTTTTAATCATCAATCACATTACACAAGAATCACATACTCCGATCAAGACATAATAACACATCAATTTCATAATAAACAATGAGCAAGCGTATGCAATAGTTATGCTAAGACTCAAACTTATATGCAATGTGGTACCATATCAGTGAAAAACCACCCTGGGGCGCTTAGGAGTACATAACAAGACACACCACACAATGGGTTTGTCAGGTCACTCTCACTAAGTAAGATCATAGGGAGACCAGTCAGGGTCACAATGTTTTGCAAGAATGCTCCAACCATATGGGATCAGCATAGGCTTAAAGGAGCACTCAAACCCGGTGACCCCCAAGGCCTACACTCCGAAGAGTCCGTCAGGGCCTCTCCCTCCTGATTCAGGTCCAACCCCTAAAATCATTTTAGCACACAGACACTGCTCGTGAATTATACAATACCCACGACCTCACACTCGTGTGTTAAACACGTACAACATATTGTGCTAAAATTTAACACTGGTTCCTAAATAGGAAACCTACACTTTCTCTTTAACACTGGTTCCTAAATATGAAACCTACACTTTCTCTTTAACACTGCGCATTTACACTTTTCTCAAGATAACACTGGTCGGGTTATTGTACAATTCACAACTTACAACACCAATAATGTCACATCAAGAATTAATCACACACTTATTTACGACCAAAACTCATTCACAATTTCACATCTCATAATGTCACAATCCACCATCACATGTTTTTACGTATCTCACAATTCAACACCTATTCTACTTTACACTTTTACTCAATCTCAATAACAATATTATAATCTTAAGGCAACATATTATTCCACAATTCATCACATATTTCATTTATAAGTACTGCTCATGAATTATACAATACCACGACCTCACACTCATGTTTCAAACATGTTTAACACAATTGCGCTACAATTTAACACTGGTTCCTAACTAGGAACCTACACTTTCTCTTTAACACTATGCATAAACACTGGTCGGGTTATTGTATAATTCATAGCTCACAATATAATTAATGTAACATCAAGTGTTAAACACATCCACTTATTCACAATCGAATATCATGTCCACACTTTAACATCTCATAACATCACATCAACCATCTCATAACATTCCTAATGATATTCATAAGGTACAACATACACATGTTCATCAAATTTAACCATAGTATTCTCAAACTCCAACACTTAATAATTTTTGGAATCATACTATAACACTCTACAATATTATTTACATAAATTATTAATATAAATAACTACCTCTATATATATAAACTAGCATACATCATATTGAATCACAAATTACAAGGTAAGCTTTCAATGCACAAATTCTAAATAATTATATGAACACTTTGGTCAATTTCAATTATGATATTAATTTTTTAAATTATATATAAAAACCTAAAAAGTAAGAAAAAGAGAAAATACAAAATCAATATCTCTCTCTAAATTTCTCCTTACTTTATTTCATCAATTCAAATTAATTAGAAAAAATACTCGATTTATAGGGTTCACGTGGTGGTCCACATTTGGTTTCATGTATTTTTATTCTCGTTTTCATTTACTTTTTATACCCCCTTTTGACGTGCTTAAGCCATTTATTTAAGTCATTTCTCGCTTAACCTAAAAATAAAATAAATTTCCACCGATCGTTTGAATTGTATCATCCGTTAACTTTGGTTGAAATGAATTCCGACCGATCGGTCGTGCCGCAACCACGTTGGAAATAAAAAAAAGAGGTAAATAATAATATAATAATAAAAAAGTACCTTTTAGTAAAATAAAGCGAAAAATCAATCGGACG
This sequence comes from Glycine max, assembly GCF_000004515.6. Classification (NCBI taxonomy): domain Eukaryota; kingdom Viridiplantae; phylum Streptophyta; class Magnoliopsida; order Fabales; family Fabaceae; genus Glycine; species Glycine max. The sequence goes on from NC_038246.2 coordinate 31,996,756, forward strand.
TTTTCTCTTTGGGATTTCTCATTCTTAATTGAATTGACTAAATAACTAAAGTGAAACTAAGGCTAAAATCGACTCGCCCAGTCAAGCTCGTCCACAAAAATAGGATTTTGAAAGTTTATCATTTCTGTTTCTTACTAAGTAAAATGGATCATTTTCAAGGTCCAACGCCTTAAAATGATCACCTTTTAAGTAAAAAAGAATCACTTGATTCACGCATAAGCAAGAACTACGTAGGTCTGATTTCCCCATCATAATTGAGGAATACGTAGGAGCAAAGGGGAACACCCTTGTCGACCACAGAAAAGAAAAAATATAAAGGGTATAAAGACATAAAAGGGAACATAAAAAATCAAAGTCATGTTTGCACATTCGATTAAAGGCTGCCGTCCCTTGTGACGGACGTGTGGGGTGCTAACACCTTCCCCGTGCGTAAATACAACTCCCGAACCTTTCACTTAAAAGTTCGTAGATCGCGTCTTTTCCGGTTTTTCCGACGTTTTCCTCAAATAAACGTTGGTGGCGACTCCGCGTGTATTCCTTTCGTGGAACACGCATCCCGCGAGTCACGCGTCACCCTCCCGCCGAAGGGTAGGTTGCGACAGTTGGCAACTCCACTGGGGACTGTTTTTAGAGAGTTAGGCCATTTAATCTTGTGCAAAGTTTTGCCATGACTTACTCTTTTGTTGGTTTCCCTTCATTATGTTATTGTATATATAACTCTTTGATGCTTTTAGTGCATTTTTTGTATGCTTGAGGTAAATATTTATTCATTTGATGCACACAAACACTAACACTATTTGCACACACAGTGAGTTGAAAAAAAGGGGCCCTATACCCGGGTTCGTGGGAACATAAGGAGTAGAGGTGAATTTGTGATCATGCTAGGTCTCCGACTTGCTTGATTACAGTGAACCCTCATCTAGAGTTTTTCTCTTTGAAAACATATTGTTGCTAGTAGTCCCTACTGCTGCAGTATGTTCTTCGAAGGGGATGATACCTCTAGAAACCATCAAGAGAGATGTGACTACCTTGGGGGTTATCACTAAAAGCCTAGTTAGCTCTCTCCCTTATAGGTCCCTTAAATAGGGGCACGGAGCAAACACGCTGCGTGCCATTTTTCCACTGCCATGCATAAGTTTCATGTACCCTTTTTTATATTTTGTGAATATTGTCATACTATGTTGCGCCTTTCGCATATGCCTCATGCACCTTCTTAAATACATACGTTGGGCACTTTGTTACCCCAAGACATTGTATCTAAGAAGGAGACAATTTCCCGGGCTCCCGTATTCATAAATTGCATATGTGTCATATGCATTTCTTCATGCATTCATCCATTCCACCCATTATAGATGTTGGAGTTTTGATTCGCACCGATTTTTGTTCACTTTAGTAAAACATGGGATCAAGTCAAATGCCTTCGCTTAAAAAGAGGTTCTATCAAGTTAAGGTCAAGAGCCTAGGGACCACCAGTCTAAAGGAGTTAGGGCAGTTAATGGGTCAGCTCCAGCGGCAAGCTTTTCGCAAAGATTACGGTAAAATCTGGGACTTAGCCATGGTAGAAGTCTCTACATATTGCCTCCCTTGCCCAGTATTATGATCAGCCGATGAGGTGCTTCACCTTTGGGAACTTCCAGCTATCACCCATGGTAGAAGAATTTGAAGAGATCCTAGGGTGTCCTCTAGGAGGGAGGAAACCATACCTCTTCACAAGGTTCTATCCCTCATTAGCTAGAATTTCCAAGATAGTCCAAATCTCGGCGCAGGAATTAGACCACAGGAAGCAAGTCGAAAATGGGGTGGTTGGAATACCGAGAAAATATTTGGAGGCAAAAGCAAGACTCTTGGCAGGTAAAGGCGAGTGGGCCCCGTTCATAAATATTCTCACACTGTTGATTTTTGGAGGAGTCCTCTTTCCGAATGTGGATGGGTTGGTGGACCTAGCAGCGATCGACGTTTTTCTCGCCTATCATAACCACAAGAAAAGCCCGGTTGTCGCTATGCTAGCCGACCTATATGACACCTTCGACCGAAGATGTGAAGAGAGCAATGCAAGGATCGTTTGTTGTACTCCAGCTCTTTATGTATGGTTAGTTTCACACCTTTTTTGCCAAGAGGTGAGGCATGCTTGCCCGCTAGAAAGTCACCGTTCATGCACAGAGAAAGGAGGGGCAAATTGGGACCAACTCTTAGCAAGCAAAGAAGGAGCATCTGTCAACTGGTTCCCTCGCTAGAAGGAAGGAAGAATCGGGATTCTATCTTCATGCGAAGGATGTCCAAATGTTCCCTTGATGGAATAAGGGGTTGTATTAATTATAATCCCGTCCTCGCCATAAGACAGCTTGGCTACCCCATGAGAGGAATGCCATCAGACGAAAGCATCACGCCTTTCATCCCACGGGGTTTCAGTGACCCCTATGCGAGGGTACTCTAAGGAGTTCACAAGGCATGTGATGCAGTGTGAAGAAAGGATAGAGAGCTTAGGGGAAGAAGTAATGGGAGCATCGGTGACTATCATAAGTGGCTGAGAGTCCGGACACAAGGATTGGATTGGCTCCCAAATCTAAAGACTATGAGAGATGATGAGGTTAAAGCTTCGGAAGAAAGTGATGAGGTACAAGCCCTAAAGGCAGAGCTTGAAAGAGCCCGGGTAGTCAAAGAGAAGTTCAAGTCCATAGCCATCAAAGTCTGAAAAGAGTATGATGAACTAAGGGACGTCAATATGGCCACCGCTGAAGCCTTGGAACGAGAAACCAAGAAGGCCTGAAAGGAAGAACACGACCAAAGAAAAGTTTTGAGGGGCTTTATAGGGCAGCAATAGTGAGCTCAAGCTCCGAAGAGGTGAAAGGAATCATCACGGGTCAAAGGCATGATCTTGAAGGACGAGCTAAAGGCTTGCCTTAGGTCGAAAAGAAATTTGTCCCAACAGTTAAGCGAGACTGAAGGGAATATGTGGGCCATCATCGATGAGTGCAAAGAGAAGCTAAATCTAGCTGCGACTCACGAGCAAAGGCTAGAGGATGAGTACGCCAAGATATCAGCAGAAAGGGAAGCAAGGGAAAGGGTAATTGATTCATTGCACCAAGAGGCAACAATGTGGATGGACCGATTTGCTCTTACTTTGAACAGGAGTCAAGAACTTCCCCGATTGCTAGCCAAGGCCAAAGCAATGGCGGACACCTACTCCGCCCCCGAGGAGATCCACGGACTTCTCAGCTATTGTCAGCATATGATAGACTTAATGGACCATATGATTAGAAACCGCTAGGAAGTTTGTATTGTCGCTTAGATCTTGACTAGTTATAAACTTTCTGAATAAAATGAGTTTATCCCACGTTTTTACTCCAAAAATCAGTGCGAATCAAGTCACTCCCGCATTTTATCTCTAGCATGCATTGTATGTTGGTCTCGTCCTTTGTCACGGGAAGCCGGAAGGTCCATATCACCTTCTTAATTGTACACATGGGGCACTGTGCCCCCAAATGCGCAAGTAAGAAGAGATAATTTTCCGGGCTCTCGTGTCCGTAAAATGCATTCATATCATGCATCGCATAAGCATCTCTTCATAACATCATAATGAACATATCGTTCCTGCATTTGTCCGTTATCATATTCCAGCCTCACATTTTGCATGAGTCATTGCATCATCATGCATATGCGTTCAACATACTTTTTGTTCTACAAACGGCATACCTTTTGTTTTCATGTTTGCTCATGCATGAGCCTTGCATTTTCCTCTACAAAACAAAAACAAAAAAGGAAGCATGAAAATTCATGATGCATTCTTGGTTGCATATATTCGGTACCACGAGCCAACCATGTTGGGATCATAAACCCGTTTCACTTAAAAACAAAATGAGTGAACATGGTACCTAATGCATAGTTAACTAAGAAAAGATGTTTCTTCGGGCATCTCAATTTGATAATTACATTCTCCATGCATAGTATGCGTATTCCCGAGTCTTTCATCCCTATGAAATGTTGTTGAAGTATTGGCGATCAAAATTGCCATTCCCTGGGTTATGGGGTTGAACCAAGCTCATGCTTTTTCGAAAAAAGTTCATCAAGTCAAGTTGAAGTATGGAAGTAACTATCTTGCAAAAATTGGGGCAAAAGATGAATTGAGTCACATCACTGCTTCGTCTACTACCAAACATATTTAGGATTGTTGATGTCCTTGTTACTTCCAGTTTCACCTTGACAAAGATGTCATGGACCATGTTGAAAATCTAAATTGATTCAACCCCATATCCTGCGTAAAAATTCGCAATACTTCAACTGTACATCATTCACATACATCCATGCTTTTCATTGGTTGCATTGCTCATTGCATTCTTTCCTTGAAAAAGAAAATAAAAATAAATAAATAAATAAATAAAATAAAAATGAACTTAATCGTTATTATCAAAAAAGAAAAAAAACACGCTTTACGGCACCCCTACCAAACCCGTGCTAGAGCTAGAGTAATGGGTGAAGTAGAGAAGGTGCAAGAGCAGATGAAGGCCGACATGGAGGCCATGAAAGAGCAAATGGCCACAATGATGGAGGCCATAATAAGCATGAAAAAGATAAGGGAAGTCGATATGGTTGCAGTTGCCGCTACCAACGCTGTTGCTAAGGTGAACCCGATGCCCCCATCTGGCCTCAAACAAATGAATCATCCAACCTCAAATATGGTAGGCAAAGATTTGGGAAGTACGGATGACCCCATGATGTGCAAATTCAAAATGAGCACGCCTTCCCATCATATGGCTTGCCTCCCAACTATACACCACCCAATGTGGCATACACTCTCAATGAGAATCTCAATAACTCCACTCCAATACTCATTGAGAACCAATAACCTCAATCTGATCAGGCACATATCTCTCAAACCATGGGGGAGACACATGAAATTCCCCACCACAATCTAGCTGACTTCGAGCCTTGGCTCGGATATGCCACTGAAGGGCAAGCAGTTGGTGGTATACCCTTTGAAAACACTTTGGAGGGCCCTCAGTTTCGCCCACAACCACAACCATTGCATTTTGCGGTGGGAAGAGCCCCTCCTGCTATGGCCAAAAAGGGAAAGGCGGATCATCTAGAGGAAAGGCTCAGGGCCATTGAAGGAGGTGAAGATTATTCCTTTGCTAACCTAGAAGAGTTGTTCCTAATACCCAATATCATCACCCCTCCCAAGTTCAAGGTGCTGGACTTTGACAAGTACAAGGGGACTACTTGTCCCAAGAACCATCTAAAGATGTATTGTCTGAAGATGGGGGAATACGCAAAAGATGAGGAATTGCTGATACATTCCTTCCAAGAAAGTCTTACTGGGGTAGCTGTTACCTGGTACACTAACTTGGAATCTTCCCGAGTCCATTCTTGGAAGGACCTAATGGTTGCCTTTGTTAGGCAATATCAGTACAATTTTGATATGGTTCCGGATAGGATGCAACTACAAAACATTTGCAAAAAGGGGGATGGATCTATCAAAGAACACGCCCAAAAGGTGGAGGGATCTGGCGGCCCAGGTGGTACCCCCAATGATGGAAATGGAGACGATGATCGTGATGGTAGACACATTATCGATACTCTACTATGAAAAGATGGTGGGCTACGCACCCTCAAAGCTTTGCGGATTTGGTCTTCGCCAGTGAAAGGATCGAAGTGGATCTGAAAAGAGGCAAATTTAATCATCCTGCTTGGACGAATGAGAAAACTGGGGCAAATAAAGAGGGTGACGATGAGGGAGAAACCCATGCTGTGACTGCCATTCCTGTACGGCCAAGTTTCCCACCAACCCAACAATGTCATTACTCAACCCTTCTCCTTACCTACCGCCCATTTATCCACAAAGGCCATCCCTAAATCAACCACAAAGTCTGTCTACCGCACTTCCAATGACGAACACCACCTTTAGTACAAACCAAAAACACCAACCAAGAAATGAATTTTGCAACGAGAAAGCCTGTAGAATTCACCCCAATTCCAGTGTCCTATGCTGACTTGCTCCCATATCTACTTGATAATTCAATGGTAGCCATAACCCTAGCCAAGGTTCATCAACCTCCATTTCTCCAAGAATACGACTCGAACGCAACGTGTGCTTGTCATGGAGAAGCCCCGGGGCGTTCCATTGAGCATTGTAGGGCTCTAAAGCGTAAGGTGCAAGGTCTAATTGATGCGGGCTAGCTGAAATTTGAGGAGAATTGCGTGTAAATCCTGACATTGACAAGAGATGCCACACATGGGGCAATTTTGAAGGCTGTTGTTAGGTGTCTCTAATGACTCATCAGGATTTCCAAGTTTATGCCATTATTGTAAACCACAGTTACAATGTTAAATGAAATGGATAAAGTTGATATCTTTGTCCCTCATCCTCTCACAAACGCATGTTTGCTTATTCAACTTTCACTGGAATGTGGGTGCAAGCCATTGGTCTGTTTGCTCAAGCGACCTGCGCTCCTGAGTGTTGACTTCTAAGACTGTTCAATCAGAGATTACTCGTCTTGCACGTTGGTGGGGGTGCCATAAAACAACGAGTAAAGTTCAAAACAAATAAGTTTCAAAATAAAAAATAAAAAGGCATTTGATTGACTGTGTTTTCAAGTAAAAATATAGACATTCATGTGACCTCATTTTGTCTTTTTAGAGAGAAGTGAGTTATCAAGAATAGGATGTTGGACAAATGGCCTCAGTTACCTTAAGAAAAAAGGGGGGTTGAATTAAGATGCAAAGACTATTCCCCAATTGAACTATCACTCTTTCTTTTTGGATTAACAATGCACCCTTAACATGAATTACTCAAAAGACAATTCAAAATAAACTTCTTTAAAGCAAAAGATAAATAGCAATAAATAAAAGAAGTTTAAAGGAAGAGAGGAATGCAAACTTGATTTATACTGGTTCGGCCACTTCCCGCGACTACGTCCAGTCCTCAAGCAACCCACTTGAGATTTTCCACTCTCTTTGTAAAACTCCTTTTACAAAGTCTGAACCACACAGGGACAACCCTTCCCTTGTGTTCAGGAATCCTCTACAACAAGAGACCTACGATCTCTTAATCCCTTTTCATAAATAAGAAGAAGAAATCTCTCTTAAAAAAGATAGATTGTACAATGAAGATCAATAAAAATTCCTTATTGAATATGCAAGTGGTTGACCAAGGAATCTTTTTGAGAGGATAAGACATTTCAGTTCAGAAAAACTCTTAATCTTTTGAGAGGATAAAACTTTTTGGGCAATGAAAACTCTCTTTAAATTCGTGTTTCCAAGTCACCTTTGATGGCCATTCATAAACCATTTGAATAGATGTGACTCTTGGAAATTATTTTCTGAAAATCTCCTCTGGTAATCGATTACAAGACTTGTGTAATCAATCACAGGCTTTAAAATTTGAATAAACTGCTGGTAATCAATTACCATCCATGTGTAATTGATTACACATTATAAATTTTGAATTCAAATTTCTAGTGACTATTATAAACATTTTCAGCTGTTGGTAATTGATTACCAGATAGTAAATCTCAATTTAAAATGATTTAGATAGAATTCTTTGGCCAAACCTTTTGCTTTTTCAATTTGGAAACTTCTTCCTAAGATTCTAGAGATCAACTTGATCATATATCTTGATTTTCTTGGATTCTTGGATTCTTGTCTTGAATAAAACTTGGAAGCACATGATCCTTTGGCATCATCAAAACATCAAAACATCTTGCTTCTACATAGGAGTCATTTGACTTAATCCATCGAAAAATCCTTCAACTATTTATCGTCCTTGAAAAAATTCTTTTTGCAAGAATCAACTCCTTCTTTCATTCTTCCTCACTACGAGGCTATGAAAACAAGACAACGATTGGTACCTCAAAGCCTTACACTGGGGCAATGAAAGGCACTATGCATAAACCTCAAACGAACCTAGGGGCAGATTAAAAGTTCTCACCCAATAGGTTCCTTGCTACAAGGTCATGACGAAAGATAACAATTGTTACATCAAAGCCTTACACTGGGGCAATGAGGGGCATCGTGCATGAGCCTCAGGTGAACCTAGGGGCAGATTAGAAGTTCTCACCCATCGATGTTTTTCTTAAAAAAATAAATAAATAAAAATAATAATAATAAAAAGGGGACAAACCCTGGGATTTCAATGGATTGATTAAACATCAAACGACTCCATTGCCGTCACTCCAAAATGGTCAAATGACTAAATCAAACTGAACACACACTCTGAGGGAGTTCTCGGAGAGATTTGCAAAAGATAGGATAAGGTTGCATGGACTATCACCTCTTTCAAAAGGACAGTCAATCTGTGCTTTCCAAAAAATTAAATCAAAATCAAAATCACAAAATAGGGAAAGAATGTCATGAACGTTGTACAACTTTCCATTACATTGCATTGTTTCATATGAAGTCTGCATTTACCGCATTTCAAGGCAAAAGTTGCATGCATCTGCATCCCTAAAAAATCATGTTAACTGCATAGATTTCCTACATCTAATATCCAGTCGTGTGGATTTGGGATGACTGACCCTCTCGATGAGTCGATCTCTTGCTTTCTCATAAGGGTGAACCCTTGGGTACTAGTACCCTCACCTCCAGAGAACTACATGTCCTCGCCATCAGAGGACTGCATGTCCTCACCTTCGTAGGGCTACACGCCCTCACCTTCAGAGGACCACACGTCCTCACTTTCAGAGGGCTACACGCCCTCGCCATCAGAGGACTGCATGTCCTCACCTTCAGAGGGCTACACGCCCTCACCTTCAGAGGACCACACGTCCTCACCTTCAGAGGGCTACACGCCCTCGCCATCAGAGGACTGCATGTCCTCACCTTCGTAGGGCTACACGCCCTCACCTTTAGAGGACCACACGCCCTCACCTTCAGAGGGCTACACGCTCTCGCCATCAGAGGACTGCAGGTCCTCACCTTCAGAGGGCTACACGCCCTCGCCATCAGAGGACTGCACATCCTCGCCTTCAGAGGACTACACGTCCTCACCTTGAGAGGACTACACGTCCTCGCCTTGAGAGGACTACATGTCCTCACCATCAGAGGGCTGCACGCCTTCACCTCCAGAGGACTACATGTCCTCGCCTTGAGAGGGCTACCCGCCCTCGCCTTGGGTACTAGTTACCCTCACCTTTAGAGGACTACATGTCCTCACCTTCGTAGGGCTACACGCCCTCACCTTTAGAGGACCACACGTCCTCACCTTCAGAGGGCTACACGCCCTCGCCATTAGAGGACTGCATGTCCTCACCTTCGTAGGGCTACACGCCCTCACCTTTAGAGGACTGCATGTCCTCACCTTCGTAGGGCTACACGCCCTCACCTTTAGAGGACTACACGTCCTCGCCAACAGAGGGCTGCACGCTCTCACCTTGAGAGGACTGCACGCCCTCACCTTTAGAGGGCTACGTGTCCTCATTTTCTGTGTGCTCCACATCTACACCTTAAGAGAATTTAAGGTCCTCTGTCCTTAAATTCTTAACCGAGACTTGCACTCCCGGTTAAGGGGCCAGTAGTTTCCTTTTAACGGTTCCAAGGCCACCCCCTGATATTGGAGGAGGGCCAACTGTGCGAGCACAACCAGAGAGGGAGGCTGTCACACAGCTACTATGCATACCGGGGCAAGATTTCACCCGTGCCGCTGCAAAGAGACGAGTGCGGATCATGCGCACCAACATGACCACTCTTACACAGATATAGATGACATTGCTACTTAGCAACATTCTGCCCAGCGACCGCAATGCCAATCTCCCCCTGCAAAAGTATCAGTTGGTCTGTGTCGTCCCGACGTGGGTAAGTATGCATATGGTTCAACTGATTTCTGATACCATCTTGCTTTTGTCGACCACACCACCTTTTGTTACCATGACCCAAGAGCTGGTAGCCTGCAGAGACACCTTACGGTTATCCACACCTCGTCATTCAGTGACCCCAAGTGTGATTGACGAGCAGAGGCCAATGTGGTCATCTGCGCCCTTTCCGGAGATGTCAGCATCTTCCGGTGGAGACTTTTTCAAGTCTCACAAGTTATCAAGAACTACGTAGGTCTGAGTTCCTCATTGGAGGATACGTAGGAGCAAGAGCCTCGCTTTTGTTGGCCACCTTCACAAGATCTGTCATGCTGACACTAGAGTCACGTGACATGCGGAGATACCAAAGTGGTTGTCCGCACTTTCAAAACTTTTGCTGTCTGTAAGACGAAAAGCCTTATAGCACACAGAGACAAACGTCGTCTTCTGCGCCCTTCGTCAATCGCGGCCGACAAGCTCGTTGACACGCAGAGATTTACGTCATCTTCCGTGCTCACAAGATCTGTCATACTGACATTTGAGTCACGCTGATGGGCGGAAATACCCGAGTAGTTATCCGTATAAACATTCTTTTTTACTGTCTGTAAGACGAAAATCCTGACAGCACGCAGAGACTAATGTCGTCTTCTACGCCCTTTGTCAATCGCGGCCGACAAGCCCGTTGACACGCAGAGATTTACGTCATCTTCCTCGCTAACAAGATCTGTCATATTGACTTTTGAGTCACGCTGACGGGCGGAAATACCCGAGTGGTTATCCGTATAAACATTCTTTTTTGCTATCTATAAGACAAAAAGCCTGATAGCACGTAGAGACTAACGTCGTCTTCTGCGCCCTTCGTCAATCGCGGCCGACAAGCCCGTTGACACGCGGAGATTTACGTCATCTTCCGTGCTAACAAGATCTGTCATATTGACTTTTGACTCACGCTGACGGGCGGAAATACCCGAGTGGTTATCCGTATAAACATTCTTTTTTGCTATCTGTAAGACAAAAAGCCTGATAGCACGTAGAGACTAACGTCGTCTTCTGCGCCCTTCGTCAATCGCGGCCGACAAGCCCGTTGACACGCGGAGATTTACGTCATCTTCCGCACTCACAAGATCTGTCATACTGACTTTTATGTCACGCTGATGGGCGGAAATACCCGAGTGGTTATCCGTATAAACATTCTTTTTTGCTATCTGTATGACGAAAAGCCTGATAGCACGCGGAGACTAACGTCATCTTCTGCGCCCTTCGTCAATCGCGGCCGACAAGCCCGTTGACACGCGGAGATTTACGTCATCTTCCGCGCTCACAAGATCTGTCATACTGACATTTGAGTCACGCTGACGGGCGGAAATACCCGAGTGGTTATCCGTATAAACATTCTTTTTTGCTGTTTGTAAGACGAAAAGCCTGATAGCACGCAGAGACTAACGTCGTCTTCTGCGCCCTTCGTCAATCACGACCGACAAGCCCGTTGACACACGGAGATTTACGTCATCTACCGCGCTCACAAGATCTGTCATACTGACACTGGAGTCACGTGACATGCGGAGATACCCAAGTGGTTGTCCGCTCTTCCAAAACCTTTTTGCTATCTGTAAGACGAAAAGCCTGATAGCACGCAGAGACTAACGTCGTCTTCTGCGCCCTTCGTCAATCGCGGCCGACAAGCCCGTTGACACGTGGAGATTTACGTCATCTACCGCGCTCACAAGATTTGTCATACTGACATTTGAGTCACGCTGACGGGCGGAAATACCCGAGTGGTTATTCGTATAAACATTCTTTTTTCCTATCTGTAAGACGAAAAGCCTGATAGCACGCAGAGACTAACGTCGTCTTCTGCGCCCTTCGTCGATCACGGCCGACAAGCCCGTTGACACACGGAGATTTACGTCATCTTCCGCGCTCACAAGATCTGTCATACTGACATTTGAGTCACGCTGACGGGCGGAGATACCCGAGTGGTTATCCGTATAAACATTCCTTTTTGCTATCTGTAAGACGAAAAGCCTGATAGCATGCAGAGACTAACGTCGTCTTCTGCGCCCTTCGTCGATCGCGGCCGACAAGCCTGTTGACACGCGGAGATTTACGTCATCTTCCGCGCTCACAAGATCTATCATACTGACATTCGAGTCACGCTGACGGGCGGAAATACCCGAGTGGTTATCCGTATAAACATTCTTTTTTGCTATCTGTAAGACGAAAAGCCTGATAGCACGCAGAGACTAACATCATCTTCTGCGCCCTTCGTCGATCACGGCCGACAAGCCCGTTGACACGCGGAGATTTACGTCATCTTCCGCGCTCACAAGATCTGTCATACTGACATTTGAGTCACGCTGACGGGCGAAGATACCCGAGTGGTTATCCGTATAAACATTCCTTTTTGCTATCTGTAAGACGAAAAGCCTGATAGCACGCAGAGACTAACGTCGTCTTCTGCGCCGTTCGTCAATCGCGGCCGACAAGCCCGTTGACACGCGGAGATTTACGTCATCTACCGCGCTCACAAGATTTGTTATACTGACATTTGAGTCACGCTAACGGGTGGAAATACCCGAGTGGTTATCCGTATAAACATTCTTTTTTGCTGTCTGTAAGACGAAAAGCCTGACAGCACGCAGAGACTACCGTCGTCTTCTGCGCCCTTCGTCAATCGCGGCCGGCAAGCCCGTTGACACGCTGAGATTTACGTCATCTTCCGCGCTCACAAGATCTGTCATACCGACATTTGAGTCACGCTGACGGGCGGAAATACCCGAGTTGTTATCCGTATAAACTTTCTTTTGCTATCTGTAAGACAGAACGCTTGATAGGATGCAGAGACTGACATCGTCTTCTGCACCCTTTGTTCCCCCGTGGACAACAAGTCATTTGCATGCGGAGATTTTATGGTCACCCGCGACTCTCGTCAACCGAGAGGAACGAAATTAGTGTCTTATCTTTACTTCCCTTTTATCTCCAATAAAAGACAAGCAAAGAGGGGCAACTGTCATACCCTAATTTCGTCCGGGGACCTTGGCTTGGTGGCATGCAACTTGTATTTGGTCATTTTTAGGTGCTTGGCACCCATCATTAGGCAATTTGTGAAGTTCCGTGATGTGCCGGAAACCGAAAGAAAGTATTGATGCACAATCCGTAAGGTTCCGTGACACACCGGAAATCAAAAGGAAGCATCGTCGCACAATTAGTGAGGTTCCGTAACATTCCATAAGTCAAAAAAGGGGATGATTATGTAATCTGCAAGGTTCCGTAACATTACGGAAAGAAAACAAGTATCGTTGCGAAATCCGTAAGTTTCCGTAACTTTACGAAAAAAGAATCACCAAAAAAGGGCAAGGGGGTGTATTTAGTAAAAATGGGGGTGAAAATAGCAATCAGGCCCACTTGGGCCCTCCAGAAGATTCCTCTAGAAGGCTGTTGCTTCTGGAGGAAGCAACCTTGCTCGCCTGGGCGAGCTGAGCTCGCTTGGGCGAAGTGGGTGGCAAGCTTCTCCCCCAATTTTCTATAAATAGGGGGAGAAGTGAAGTAGAAAGGGATTCAGCCCCTTAGGCACTTCTCTCTCTTTCGAATTTGCTTAGAAAAATTGTTTCCGTGAAGAAAATCCAAGCCGAGGCGCTTCCGTAACGTTTCCGTGAGTGATTTCGCGAAGGTTTTCGACCGTTCTTCGACGTTCTTCATTCGTTCTTCATCGTTCTTCAGTCTTCAACGGGTAAGTACCTCAAACCAAGCTTTTTAATTCATTCTATGTACCCGTGGTGGTCCACATTTGGTTTCATGTATTTTTATTCTCGTTTTCATTTACTTTTTATACCCCCTTTTGACGTGCTTAAGCCATTTATTTAAGTCATTTCTCGCTTAACCTAAAAATAAAATAAATTTCCACCGATCGTTTGAATTGTATCATCCGTTAACTTTGGTTGAAATGAATTCTGACCGATCGGTCATGCCGCAACCACGTTGGAAATAAAAAAAAAGAGGTAAATAATAATATAATAATAAAAAAAGTACCTTTTAGTAAAATAAAGCGAAAAATCAATCGGACGTTTTCTCTTTGGGATTTCTCGTTCTTAATTGAATTGACTAAATAACTAAAGTGAAACTAAGGCTAAAATCGACTCGCCCAGTCAAGCTCGTCCACAAAAATAGGATTTTGAAAGTTTATCATTTCTGTTTCTTACTAAGTAAAATGGATCATTTTCAAGGTCCAACGCCTTAAAATGATCACCTTTTAAGTAAAAAAGAATCACTTGATTCACGCATAAGCAAGAACTACGTAGGTCTGATTTCCCCATCATAATTGAGGAATACGTAGGAGCAAAGGGGAACACCCTTGTTGACCACAAAAAAAGAAAAAATATAAAGGGTATAAAGACATAAAAGGGAACATAAAAAATCAAAGTCATGTTTGCACATTCGATTAAAGGCTGCCGTCCCTTGTGACGGACGTGTGGGGTGCTAACACCTTCCCCGTGCGTAAATACAACTCCCGAACCTTTCACTTATGAACAAATGAGTTAGACAAAGAAACAAGAAAAATAAAATTTAGCACAACATAAGAAATCTTATGTGACAAGTTTCATGACAAGACATGACTTCTATGAAAAATCTACAATAGGTGAACAAGTCCCTCTAGATTTTTGAGGTTTTCTTCTACTTTGATGTTTTTGTAAGAATTTTATGGTTAGGTTTCAGCCACAAAAATAACAAGACAAAACTCAAAGTAACCTAAACTCAACACAATTCATGGTTGAAGAACAAGAACAAGAAATTTGAACCATAGAAAATCTGTAAATCATGAAGATTTTGATGATGTCAAGAAGAATTAAGAATTTGCTTGAGAAAGGGGGAGAATGTAAATCATGCAAGCTTTGATGGTGTTGAGAAGAAATCACATGTTTGTCATCATCAAAAAGGGGGAGAATGTGAATGTATTTTGATGATGTCAAAAGAAGAATCAAACAAGGCTCATTTTGCTTCAAGATTAATACAAGATTGTTTCAACAAACAAAGCCTTGATTCAAGATTTCTTCAAGATCAAGTCTTGCCTCACAATGAAAGGTTTCAAGTCATTCATGGCACATGTAATCGATTACCAATACATGTAATCGATTACCAATGGTTTGAAAGTGTGTAATCGATTACCCATCATATGTAATCAATTACCAGAGACTCTGAATGTTGGGAATTCAAATTTTAAATGAAGGGTCACAACTGTTCAAGAAAAACAACTGTGTAATCGATTACACTAATTCTGTAATCGATTTCTAGAGAGGATTTTCAAGGAATATCGCCAACAGTCACATCTTATCATTTGGATTTTGAATGGCCATCAAAGGCCTATATATATGTGTGACTTGGGACGAAATTGAAGAGAGAGTTTTGCTTGGCAAAAGTGTCTTATCCTCTCAAAAGACAATGAGAGAGATTCCAAAAGAACTTCATTGTCAAATGCTCTCTCAAAAGAAATCCTTGGCCAAACACTTGCAAAATCTATAAGGATTCCTACATGATCTTTATTGTAATATTCTTCTCTTGAAGAGAGAATTCTTCTTCCATTCTTCTTATTCAATGAGATTGGTTAAGAGACTGTGAGTCTCTTGTTGTAAAGGATTCCTGAACACAAGGGATGGGTTGTCCCTGTGTGGTTCAGACTTTGTAATGGATTTTACAAAGATAGTGGAAATCTCAAGTGGGTTGCTTGAGTACTGGATGTAGGCACGGGAAGTGGCCGAACCAGTATAAAATTGTGTTTGCATTCTCTCTTCCCTTATCTCATTTATGTTATTGCAATCAATTTTGCCTTGCATGTTTATAGAACATTATTAAATTGATTGTTGTTGCTTCTTCTGCATTCTAAGCCTATCTCTCTTAAGATTATTGAGGCCACAAGGTCCCTGCGCAGCCCTTTCCCCCTTGCGACGTTCCTCCATTCCCAAACCTCCAAACCTTCCTATCTTACTCATTTCTTCATCAAATCGACTCTCGTAACTTGCAATCTTCTTCTTTTTCATTTTCTTTTGATTTCACCGATTGAAATCTGCAAAAACTCCTTCAAATGGCAGAATCGTCAAAGAAACGTAAGGGTTCATCCGCCTCCGCTTCGGCTTCAAGAGCTCATCGTTCCGGAGCCACCAGCGCATCCACAGCACCAATTCCACCCTCCTTATCCTCTTCCACATTGTTTTCTTCCGAAGAACAGCAGAAACGGTATTCAAATCTTTTCTCATCTCGTTCCATTATCGACCCTAAGTTCATTGGTATGGAATTCTTTTCTACTGAAACCTTTGATTGCATTCAAGCATTTCAGAATTTAGGTCTCATACCTTTCATGTCATTACAATTGCCTGTTTATCCTGAATTGGTTAAAGCCTTTTATTGTAATCTTGAAATTCAGGACAACAGTTTGATTTATGAGGTTTTTGGGATAAAAATGGTCATTGACCAATCCCTTTTCCATGACTTAACCCAATTGTCCAGTGACGGTGTACCATTTGAAGGTACACTAAATGATGATTGGAAATTTGATTTCTCTGCACATGATGCCCGCCAGTTGGTTTGCACCAACCATGCGGATATGACCGGACGCCTCCTTGCCGGTTCATTGGCTTTTGAAAGCCGCATCCTTCATTATCTTATTGTGCGGATTTTGCTTCCACGATCTTCCAACCTTGCCCAGGTTTCTGAGGAAGATCTTGTTATCATGTGGGCCTTTCATACTGGGCGTCAACTTGACTGGGCACATTTAGTCAGCTATCGCATGCATAAGGCATTGCGATTAAATGCTCCTTTGCCATATCCACACCTTGTTACTCTCTTTTTTCGCCATTTTCAAATTCCTCTTGATTCTGAACCCTACGTTCCAATCAAGAGATCCTTTTTAATTGGTGCTGCTGTGATTGCTTCTTTTGGTTACCGCAAAGAGCATGATGGCTCTTGGGTCAAAAAAGGTGCTCAACCCGCTGATGATGAAGGCAACCTACCAGTTGAAGATAATTCCTCTCTTCTTCGAAAGCTTTTGGACAAGTTCAATGGTCTTCAGACTTTTGTTGGTGACAAGTTTGATGCTATGGAATTGCAAGTCGACATGCGGTTCGATGCCATGGAATCAAGGATCACCAAAGTTGAAGAAGATGTCTCATTCATCCGTACTTGCTTTGATCCACCACCACCGCCTCCATCATCCACTTAGCTTATATGTTATTATTATGACTAAGTATTATTAGTGGTTAAGTATTATTAGTACTTTGTTTTATCGCCGTGTATTTGGCTTTTTGTTGCTCTAGTTATCGTAATCTTGCACTATTATTATATTTCTCGACTTTGTTGTGGTTGCTTATGACACTGTATGGATTTATTTTGGTTTAATGGTTGGCTTTGTTTGGATATTTATTGTGTTAATGTTTGGATATTGATTGTTTTGCTCTAGTTCTTTTTGATGTTGCCAAAGGGGGAGAGAACTTGGGAGAGAACATAGGTTAGAAATAAATTAGAAATTCATCATTAAGAAAAGTTAGGCATACATGCCAAAAGATAGGGGGAGTAAGGGTTATGTGAACGTGCTATCATCTTGTATATAGCTTGTCTTGATTTCAGGGATTGTCATCATCAAAAAGGGGGAGATTGTAGACAAAGGATCAAGCTGAATGTTTTGATGATGCCAATGGATGATCACTTGTTTCTCAAAGCTTTATTCAAGACAAAGAAATTAAAGATATTCAAGATGGATGATCAAGACAGTTTCTAGAGTCTTAGGAAGGGTATATTAAATAGGAAGGGAATTCCTATTTGAAGTAGCAAAAGGTTTGGCCAAGAAATTTAAGTTAAAAAGCTTTATTCAAGAGATTTACTCTCTGGTCATCAATTACCAGAGGATGTAATCGATTACCAGTGGCCAAAGATGATTTACAACAGCTATTAAAATTTGAATTCAAAATTTGCACTGTGTAATCGATTACACATATATGGTAATCGATTACCAGCAGTTTCTGAACATTTTAATTCAAATTTTAAAGCTTGTAATCGATTACACACATACTGTAATCGATTACCAGAGGAGTTTTTCAGAAAACATTCTCAACAGTCACATCTTTTTATCTATTTCTTAAATGGCCATCAAAGGCCTATATATATGTGTGACTTGGGACGAAATTGAAGAGAGAGTTTTGCTTGGCAAAAATGTCTTATCCTCTCAAAAGAAAATGAGAGAGATTCCAAGAGAACTTCATTGTAAAATGCTCTCTCAAGAACTCTTGGGCAAACACTTGCAAATCCATTTAAGAGTTCATCCATGGATCTTCATTGTAATATTCTTCTCTTGAAGAGAGAATTCTTCTTACATTCTTCTTATTCAATGAGATTGGTTAAGAGACTGTGAGTCTCTTGTTGTAAAGCATCTGAACACAAGGGATGGGTTGTCCCTGTGTGGTTCAGACTTTGTAATGGATTTTACAAAGATAGTGGAAAACTCAAGTGGGTTGCTTGAGTACTGGATGTAGGCATAAGGGTGTGGCCGAACCAGTATAAAACTCTGTTTGCATTATCTTTTCCCTTATCTTATTTATTTTGTTGCAATCAATTGTGTCTTGCATGTTTAAAGAATATTGTTAAATTGATTGTGTTGCTTCTTGTGCATTCTAAGCCTATCCTTCTTAAGATTATTGAGGCCACAAGGTCTAACAAAATAAAATCTAGCTTCTATAGCAAGTTTAATCGGTGGAAACTCTAAAGAATCATGTTAAAAACATTTAGCACAAGACATGTGAGGAGATACATGGAGAAAAATGAAGAAACAACAATGGAAGAGAAGGTAAAGCAAAAAATTAATGGAGGTTTAAGGAGCACCTACTTGAAGCTCTTGTGCTCTTATTACCACTTAATGGAAGCTTGCTTGTGGAGCTTCTATGGAGGCTGGATCTTTGAGCTTCAATGAGGTCCTTCAATGGTGATTTTCCACCATGGAGATGCAGTGGAAGGCAAAGGAGAAGAGGAGAGGGGAGGCACCATCCACTGGGGAATAAGCCATGGAAGAAGGAGCTTCACCACCAAGAATGTGCCTTGGATAAGAAGCTTGAAGAAGATGCTTTAATGGAGGAAAAGAAAGAAAGAAGGGGGGAGCATGAAATTGAAGGAATAAAAGAGGGAGAGAAGTGGAACTTTGAAGTGTGTCTCATAAGACTTTCATTCATCAAAGTTACAACAAGTGTTACACATGCTTCTATTTATAGACTAGGTACCTTCCTTGAGAAGCTTTCTTAAGAAAACTTCCTTGAGAAGCTTCTTTGAAAAAACTTCCTTGATAAGCTAGAGCTTAGCTACACACATCCCTCTAATAACTAAGCTCACCTCCTTGAGAAGCTTCCTTGAGAAGATTCCTAAAGAAGCTAGAGCTTAACTACACACACCTCTCTAATAGCTAAGCTCACCTCCTTGAGATGAAAAGCTAGAGCTTAGCTACACACCCCCTATAATAGCTAAGTTCACCCCCATTCCAAAAATACATGAAAATAAAAAAAAGTCCCTACTACAAAGACTACTCAATATGCCTTAAAATACAAGGCTAAAACCCTATACTACTAGAATGGCCAAAATACAAGGCCCAAAAGAAGAAAAAACCTATTCTAATATTTACAAAGAAGAGTGGATCCAACCTTGACCCATGGGCTCAAAAATCTACCCTAAGGTTCACGAGAACCCTAGGGCCTTCTTTAGTAGCTCTAGCCCAATCCTCTTGGAGTCTTCTATCCAATACCCTTGGGGGGTAGGATTGCATAAGCTTCTTACCCCTTTAACATTCACCGGAGAGGGTAGTTTCTCTATCACATCAATCTTTGCTTTATCTACTTTTATCCCCTTCACAGAAATCTTATGTCCTAGCACAATGCCTTCTTGCACCATAAAGTGACATTTCTCCCAGTTAAGCACCAAGTTGGTATCTTCACACCTTTTTAATACTCTCTCCAAATTAGATAGATAGCATTCAAAAGAAGATCCAAAAATAGAAAAGTCATCCATAAACACTTCAATACACTTCTCCACCATATCTGAAAAGATTGCCATCATACATCTATGAAACATTGCAGGAGCATTACAAAGGCCAAAAGGCATTCGCCTATAAGCAAACACACCAAAAGGGCAAGTAAATGCAGTCTTCTCCTGATCATTAGGGTTTACAACAATTTGATTATAGCCAAAGTATCCATCTAAAAAGCAGTAAAATGATTGTCCTGTCAGCCGTTCAAGCATTTGGTCCATGAAGGGAAGTGGGTAGTGGTCCTTTCTGGTGGCATCATTCAACTTTTGATAATCTATACACATCCTCCATCCAATGACAGTTCTTGTTGAAATTAAATCATTCTTTTCATTTCTCACAATTGTCATGCCTCTTTTCTTTGGAACTACCTGCGTAGGACTAACCCAAGCACTATCCAAAATTGGATATATGAGGTCTGCTTCTAACAATTTCAGTACTTCCTTTCTCACCTCCTCCTTCATGACTGGATTCAGTTTTCTTTGTGGCTATCTTACTGGTTTATAGTCAGCTTCCATGTTGATCTTGTGCATACAGTAAGAGGGACTGCTTTCAAGTAAAAAATATGCCACCCAATAACTGCTTTATGTTTCTTCAAAATTTCCACCAGCTGAGCTTCCTCTTCCTTCCTTAAAGATTTACTGATAATCACCGGTTTGGTTTTATTTACTCCTAAGAATACATACTTTAAATGCTCAGGAAGGGTCTTCAATTCTACTTTTGCTTCCTTTGTTGGTCTGTCTTTCTTTAACTCCTCAAAATTCATTTCTCCAGGGAACTCTCTTGCTCACCTTCTAATTCCTTCAAACAACTTTGTACTTCTTTTTCCTCTTCTGTTGTCAAACACTCCAGGGTATTAGTCAACACTTTTTCAAGTGGAGTTTGCAGAACCATGGCTTTAGCCACCATATCAACCTCTTGTTCCACCTTATCTATCTTAAAACATGCCTTATGATCACTCAGATGCTTCATAGCGTCAAATAAATCAAATGTAACTTTTTGATCATCCACACTCAACTCCAACTTACCTTTCCCCATATTTACTATGCAACAGGTAGTTAGCATGAACGGACGCCCCAAGATCAAAGGGATTTCAGGGTCCTCTTCAATATCCATCACTACAAAATTAGCTGGGAAAATGAAATGCTTCACTCTAACCAAAACATCTTCAATAACACCATAGGGTCTGGTAATCAAACAATTTGCTAATTGAAGTGTCATCTTGGTTGGCATTATCTCCAATTCCCCAATTCTCCAGCACATAGAGAGTGGAATTAAATTTATACTTGCTCCCAAGTCAATGAGAGCTTTGCCAACAGACACAACACCAATAGAGCATGGTATTGTGACACTTCCAGGATCTTTGTGCTTCGGTGTAAGGATCCGTTGAATCACTGCACTACAATTTCCCTCCACAACAATGGTGTCACTATGTATGTACTTGCTCTTTTTGGTTAACAGATCTTTCAAGAACTTTGAGTAGAGCGGCATCTGCTAAAGGGCCTCTCCAAAGGGTATTGTAATCTCCAACTTCTTGAAGGGAAGAGAGCTAGGTGCTGCTCCTTGTCTTTCTTTTAGGGTACCAAAGGATATGGCACCTCTTTCCCTATAGATGGACTAGCATCTCTCTTCTTTTCACGAGCTTGCTCACTCTTGGTCTTCTTCTTTTCTTCCTTCTCTTTTTTTTTTTCATTTTCATTTTTTTCATTTTCTATTTGTTTTTCTTTTTCTTTTCCCTCTTTTTCTTCTACTTTTATTTCTTTCTTATTCAAAATTATTGGTGTCTCTCTTAGCTGGTCATCTTCTTCTTCATTTTCTTCTTCTCCAAGTTCACACACTGGTTCCTATTTGGTATCCTCAATCCTTCTTTCCTCATCCTCCATGACTGCCGTCCTGCTGCGGGTCAGAATAGCCTTGCATTCTTCCTTTGGATTTTTCTCTATATTTGCTCCAAAAGTACTGGAAGAATTATCAGCTATTTTCTTGGCCAATTGCCCCACCTGGATTTCAAGGTTTTTAATTGTAGACTCTGTGCTCTTATGGTTGGACATTGAAACCTACATGAACTGAGTCAGTGTCTCCTCCAGCTTTGTGGTTCTCTCATATAGGCTAGGCCCCTGTTGCTAAGGCCTATTAGATGGTCCACCCTGCTCTTTGTTAAATTGATTGCCAGGATGGGATCTCCATTGCCCTTGTTGCTGATTAAAATTTGAACCATGCTGAAAACTTGAATATTCGCCTGCATTGTAACCTTGCCTGGGCTTATTCCCTCCCATGTAGTTCACTTCTTGAGCAGAATCATCAATGGGAATGCAATGGCCAGACTCATGAGCTCCACCACAAATGCTGCAACCTCCTACCTGCAAAACAACAGAATGGGAAGGTTGATTAACATTAAACTGGTTTGGAAACTTACTTAAGGTTCGGTCAATGTCTCAAGCTGCTTGGACAACAACTTGTTCTATGCCAAAAGTGCATCCTAGGATGAGAGCTCTAGCAGACTTCTTTTGGTAGGGATATGAGTCTTATCACGTAGTATTGCGTGACCACTTGCAGCCATATTCTTAATTAATTCCATGGCTTCTTCAAGGGTCTTTAATTTTAATTTGCCCCCTGTAGAAGTATCTAAGAGCTGCTTCGATTGTGGCCTCAACCCGTCAATGAATATGTTGAGTTGAATCGGTTCTAAGAATTCGTGAGTAGGGGTCTTCCGCTGCAAGCTACGGAATCTTTCCAAGGCCTCACTTAAGGATTCATCTGGAAATTGGTGGAAGGAAGAGATGGCAGCCTTTCCTTCTGCAGTCTTAGATTCAGGGAAATATTTCTTCAAGAATTTTTCAACCACTTCGTCCCAAGTCTTTAGACTGTTGCCTTTAAATTAATGAAACCATCTTTTCACCTCTCCAGACAATGAGAATGAAAACAGACTCGACCTAACATCATCTTCTGGCACACCAGTAATTCTGACTGTGTTACATATTTCAATGTAAGTGGCTAGATGTGCATACAGGTCTTCATTAGGCAAACCATGGAATAGGTTGCCTTGTATCAGCTGGATTAGTGAATGAGGATAGGTAATATTCTGCGCTTGAATCTCTAGCCATGCGATGCTAGTGAAAAATTGCGGCATAGTAGAACTCGAGTAGTCTTCAAGGGTCACTCTTCTAGGTTGCTCTTCAGCCATTATGTCGGCCACAGGGACTGCAGTCTCGGATTCCCTTATTTCTAGAAAACTGGAAGACAACTCAGGATATCGAGGTTCCTCAAGAATTGGTGTTGCTGTCCTGTCCTACAGAAATTTTCTTTTCCACTATGCGTTGTTCCGTCTACAAGTGGCTTCAATTTCCAAGTCTAATGGAACCAAATCACTTGCAGAAGACTTTCCCTGCATACAAAGCACTAGCAAGAGCAGTAGTTAACCAATCCAAGAGAAAAATAAATTCTGAACTAACTAAATATTCACACAAACAAATAATCAGAGAATAAAGAATTAATGCATACAAACTGAACTTGACTTCCCGAATGGAAAGAAGTTCCCCGGCAACGGTGCCAAAGACTTTGTTCGAGCCCGACACAACCCCAAACTTTATCGGAAAGTGTACCGAGTCATTAAAGTAATAATAAAACAGTAAGAAACTGAGTATCGAACACAAGGAACTTGTTTCATTCGGTGAAGTTTCATTCAGCAAGCAGACATTGATAAAAAGCAATGTAAACAGAATAAAACCAAAGATGTATATGTTGTAAATCTAAAATAACTACAAATACGCTTATCAAAACGGGAGAGAAAACAAATGATTAAAACGTCAGGTCCTTCTACTGAACGCTTGATGTAATTGAAATATTTTTACCTATTTAATGTTATTTCGGTGTTCTATGCTAAAGACTAAAATACCAAACACTGATTCCTCACGTGAATGGACTAATTCTAATTAAACCTCATTCTCGAATGTCTCGCCAAACTTAGCCTAACTGAACATCATTACAATCACAACAAATCAATAACTAAAACCCTGCACTCTATGTCTAGCAATGCAGTTATCTAGCCCTGCTCTATCCAGTTCTAAGGATTAATACATTTTTCAATGCTAAAAATCCTAACTTTACACACCAATGGGTGATCAGACCAAAAGAATGCAATAATTAAGTGCAGATAGAAGCAATGAACACATAAAACAACTTTAAATAGATAGTTAAGAATTTACATCAGGTTTCAGTAGAATTTCCCAATAGAGATACTTAGTCTTCCATCGCAAGGCAGCACCTTTCAGCTACAAGATGAGGGTTTAAGAAGAAAATAACAGATTACACAGTGGTGGGGATGTCTCCTCCACCTCTAGGAACCTAGAAATTACTCCTAAACCTAAGATCCTCTTGAAAGCTGAGGTTTTTGGCTTCCTTGCTCTATTTTGTGCCTCTGTTCTACTCTCTACGTTCCAATTCATGCTCCCTTAGCTGAATGCCTGATTTTTCCAACTTCATCCTTAAAAAGGGCTTTCTGTCCTCGTAGGCTCGCTTAGCACCATTTTCACGCTTAGAGCAAGTTAGTGAATATCCACTAAGAAAGTTGGGCGCGCTTAGCACGGGAAGAGACAAACGCCTCGCTGAGCGAGCTGAAGATGCGCTGAGCATGCAGATGCTTCTCAGATTCTCCTCCAGATTCTCCTAACTCACTAAGTGGGATGAGTGCCTCGCTTAACGCATGATTCTCGCTAAGCGCACAAGCCTCACTTAGCGAGACACCAGTTGCAAGCCTTCACAATCTTCATCCTTTTTACCTGAAACTAAAGTTGAAACACATTAAATTCACATTATTGGGCATTTCTACTGAACAAAATCAAACTAAACCTAAAAATATGTACAAACCTACAAAAAGAACCATAAATTGGGGAAAAGATAAACATTTTATAAAACTTTTCTATACAAAAGTTAGTTGTAAATGATGACTAACACCTATCTGAAAAGAGATTATAGTAGTGCACATCAATGACCACTCCACTGAAACAAAAGCACTTTTGAATCTCTATCAAGAGGGTTACACATTATCACATAGGCACAAGAAGTTTGTTTCCTCACAGCATCATAAATAGTGTACCCCAAAAGACTAATTAAATGACATGAATAAACATTCAAAATAAATAGCGTAATACCATTATGTATTTATATAAAAAGGCTCAAGATGGTGGCGTATTTTTAGAAAATTAAAAGGGACATTAATGAGGCACTGTGAGGTCTTCCATTGATTGAAGACTTGACAAAGTTATGGGACGAGGGGGTTTTAGTGTTTGATGGGTTTTGGAATGAGACTTTTCAAATGCGTGCAATGCTTTTTTGTACCATTAATGACTTTTCAGCATATGGGAATTTGAGCAGTTATAGTGTTAAGGGTCATCATGCATGCCCCCATCTGTGAAGAAGAAAAAAGCTTCATACAACTGAAACATGGTAGAAAATAGTCTACACTAGGCATCGACGTTTTCTGAAACCTCATCACCCTTACAGGTGATTGAAAAAAGCATTTAATGGAAGTCAAGAGCACGAAGTTGCACCGATACTGTTGACTGGTGAGCAGGTCTTCTAGTGGGTTAAACACCTGAATACTATATTTGGAAAGACCCAAAAGAAGGAAAAAGTAAGACTTGCATATGGAATAAGAGGTCGATTTTCTTTGATCTTCCGTACTGGTCTGATCTTGATATTAGACATTGTATTGATATTATGCATGTGGAGAAAAATGTATGTGATAGTGTCATTGGGACGCTCCATAACATTCAAGGCAAGACGAAAGATGGTTTGGATACTTCTCAAGATCTAGCTAAGATGGGTATACGATCGCAGTTGCATCCAAGGTCTGATGCTAAAAAAATATACTTGCCTCCAGCTTGTCATACTTTGTCCAGAAAGGAGAAGATCAGTTTTTGTCAGTGTCTGTGTCAGGTCAAAGTCCCACAAGGATACTCTTCAAATATTAAGAGCCTTGTGCAGTTGAAGGATCTTAAGTTGGTAGGGTTAAAGTCTCACGATTGTCACGTCTGTTGGATCAAGTGGCCTCAGAATAATTAAGAAGGGGGGGTTGAATTAATTATTACTGAACCTTTACTAATTAAAAATCTACCCTTCTTAGGCTTTTACTATAATGTTAAGAAAGTAAAGAACAAAAATATTAACTTAACCAAAAGTAAAAGCGATAATTAAAGTGCATAGCGGAAATTAAAGAGTATAGGGAAGAAGAAGACAAACACAAGAGTTTTATACTGGTTCGACAATAACCCATGCCTACATGCAGTCCCCAAGCGACCTGTGGTCCTTAAGATTTCTTTTCAACCTTGTAAAATCCTTTACAAGCAAAGATGCACAAGGGATGTACCCTCCTTTGTTCTTTTTGAACAACCTAGTGGATGTACCCTCCACTAGAAATGATCCACAAGAGATGTACCCTCTCTTGTTCTTAGTTACAACAACCCAAGTAGATGTACCCTTTACTTGTACCACAAAGGATGTACCTTCCAATGTGTTAAGACAAAGTTCTGAGGCGGTTAGTCCTTCAAAACTTTGTGAAGGGGGAAACAAAAGAATTCTCAGGCGGTTAGTCCTTTGAAATATTTTGTTTATGGGAAAGGGAAGAATCAAAAGAATTCTTAGACAGTGTCGTTTTGAATTCTTTGACAAGGGAGAAGCGAGACACAAAAGAATTCAAGAATTCAGGCGGTTAGTCCTTTGTTCTTTTGGAAAAGGGAGAAGAGAGACACAAAAAGAATTCAGGCGGTTAGTCCTTGGCGAATTCTTTTTGGAAAAGGGAGAATGGAATTAAAAAGATGAATAACACACTTTTATTTTCAAGGTTTGGAAAACCAGAAAACTTTAGAAAGCTTTTTGCAAAGGAAGAAGAAGAAGAAGTTCAAAGAGATTCAAAGGTTGTAAAAGAATATGTGGAAAAGTTGTTTGTAAAGGTTGTAAGTATTGTAAGTTTTTTTTTTAAATGCAAATCAAGGTATTATTTTTATAGACTCTTCAAGTCTGGTCAAGAAAACCATTGGAAGAGTTATAACCTTTAGAAAAACCTGAAAACAATTGGAATAGTTACATCTTTTGATTTTTCTTCAAAACTTGTCACTGGTAATCGATTACCAAATCCTTGTAATCGATTACACAAAGCTTTTTATGAAAGGATGTGAATCTTCACAATTGAATTTGAATTCCAACTTTCAGATGCACTGGTAATCGATTACCAATATCTTGTAATCGATTACACCACTTTGAAATCAATTGGAACATTGTAAATTCAGTTAAAAGCTTTTGAAATCAAACTTTGCCACTGGTAATCGATTATAGGAAACCGGTAATCGATTACCAGAGAGTAAAAACTATGGTAACTTAGAAAATTTTGTGAAAACTCTTTTGAAAAACAAAAATTGTGCTATGTTTGTTTTTTGAAAAATCTTTTCAATACTTCCCTTGTGAAGTCTTCTTGATTTCTTCTCTTGGAACTTGAATTCATCTTTTCTTGAATCTTGAAATCAAACTTCTCTTGATTCTTGAATTTGCTCTTGATTTAATCTTGAAATCATTCTTTGGGCTTTTTGTCAACATCTTTGCCATTATCAAAACCTCTTGAATCAACTTGATTCATCATCATGAAGCTTGCTTCTACAACGTCTTGATGCAACAATTGTTAGTCGTGGCCATACGAGACATTTTGCCTAACAAAGTCAAGCTAGCCATAAGTCGCCTATGCTTTTTCTTCAATGCCATATAGAGCAAAGTCCTTGATCCTGTGAAGTTAGATGAACTGGAAAACGAGGCTGGTATTATACTGTGTTAATTGGAGATGTATTTTCCTCCTGCTTTCTTTGACATCGTGGTTCACTTAATTGTTCATCTGGTCGAAGAAATCAAATGTTGTGGTCCTATTTTTTAACAGTGGATGTACCCGGTGTCATACCCTAATTTCGTCCGGGGACCTTTGCTTGATGACATGCGACCTTTCTTTGGTCCTTGTGAGGTGCTTGGCATCCATCATTAGGCAATTTGTGAAATTCCAGGACATGCCGAAAAACCAAAAAAAATATTGATGCACAATCCGTAAGTTTCCGTGACACACCGGAAATCAAATGGAAGCATCGTTGCATAATTAAGTGAGGTTCCGTAACATTCCGTAAGTCAAAAAGGGGATGATTATGTAATCTGCAAGGTTCCGTAACATTACGGAAAGAAAACAAGTATCGTTACGAAATTCGTAAGTTTCCGTAACTTTACGAAAAAAGAATCACCAAAAAAAGCCAAAGGGGGTGTATTTAGTAAAATGGGGGTGCAAACAATAATTTTCGAATCTGGGCCCTTCTAGAGGTTTCTGGGCAATTTCTTGCTTAAGGTTGAAGTAACCTAGCTCGCCTGGGCGAGCTAGATGGCCACCACACCCCCCGTTTTGTTGAAAAATGGGATTCCGGGGCTTCCGGGACACCCGTAATGCTTCCGTAAAATTCCCATAACTCTAAATAAGCATAATTAACTTAATACGGGTGAGACGGAAGAGAAAAAAAAAGAAGAAAATCAAGTCCTATATGCTTCCGTAAGGCTTCCGTAACTTTTCCGTAAATTACGAAAGAGGGGGGTGAACTTATCAAAATTGGGGGGGTGCAAATAGCAATTTCGAAATTTTGAATTGGGCCTTCCAGAACGTTTTTTGAAGCTGGGTTGCTTCTGGAGGAAGCAACCCAGCTCGCCTGGGCGAGCTAAGGTCGCCTGGGCGAGCTGGGCGGCAACCTCCTCCCCCTTTTTCCTATAAAAAGGCTGAAGGGGGCTGTTCTAAGGATCTCTCAGCCCCCTGGCTATGTATTTCAGCTGTTTTGGGTGAAAAAAATTGTTTCCGTGAAGAAAATCCAAGCCGAGGTGCTTCCGTAACGCTTCCGAGATGTTTCCGTAAGCAAATCCGTGAAGGTTTTCGTCCGTTCTTCATCGTTCTTCATCCATTCTTCGTTCTTCAACGGGTAAGTTTTCGAATCCGAGACTTTCAATTCATTTCTTGTTTTTTTAAGCTTTCATCTTTATTTTCGATTTCTTTTCTTCCGTCTTTAACGCGCTTTTACCGTTTATTTAAGCCGTTTTCTCATCTAAATAATGATAAAATGAATTTCAACCGATCATTTGTGTTGTAATCTCATTTAATCACTTTTAAAATGAAATCTAACCGATCGTTCACGCTATAACCTCGGTTAAACCAAAAAAAGTAAAATAATAATAAAATAATCAAAATATCTTGAAAAATAATAATAAAATAATCAAAATATCTTTGAATAAAATAAATTAAAAAAATCAATCGGACGTTTTTCTTTGGAAGTTTCCTTGAATGAATTGATTAATAACCAAAGTGAAACTAAGACTAAAATAGACTCACAAATCAAGTTTTGTCCGAAAATCACTAAAAACCGTTTTAAGGTTCAACGCCTTAAACGGTCCTCTTTGCTTTTATCGGTTAACATGGACCGTTCAAAAGCATAAAATCAACATGTAACTTTACCGCTTTTGCAAGAACTACGTAGGTCTGAGTTCCTCATTGAGGATACGTAGGAGCAAAAGCCCCGCTTTTGTCGACCACCCCAAGAGATCGTTAATGGTCCAATGCCTTAACGTTTCTCTCCTTTCAAAAACAAGAGGTCGTTAATGGTCCAACGCCTTAACGTTTCTCTCCTTTCAAAATCAAAAGACCGTTTAATGGTCCAACACCTTAAATGACCTTTTGTTCAATAAAAACATATTTTACAAAAAAGACAAAAATAACTTAACCAAACACTTTGTTCCGAAAGAACTACGTAGGTCTGATTTCCTCATCACAAATTGAGGAATACGTAGGAGCAAAGGGAAACACCCTTGTCGACCACAAAAAAGAAAAAAATATAAAAAGGGTATAAAGGATATAAGAACATAAAAGGGAACATAAAAATCAAAGTCATGTTTGCACATTCGATTAAAGGCTGCCGTCCCTTGGGACGGACGTGTGGGGTGCTAATACCTTCCTCGTGCGTAAATACAACTCCCGAACCTTTCACTAAAAAGTTCGTAGATCGCGTCTTTTCCGGTTTTTCCGACGTTTTCCTCAAATAAACGTTGGTGGCGACTCCGCGCGTATTCCTTTCGTGGAACACGCATCCCGCGAGTCTCGCGTCGCCCTCCCGCCGAAGGGTAGGTTGCGACAGTTGGCGACTCCACTGGGGACGGTTTTTAGAGAGTTAGGCCATTTAATCTTGTGCAATGTTTTATCATGACTTTCTCCTTTGTTGGTTTCCCTTTATTTGTTTTATGTTCTTGTGTATATAAACTATTTGTTGCTTTTAGTGTGTTTTAGAATGTATGCATGAGGTAAATATTTATTCATTTGATGCACACAAACACTAACACTATTTGCACACACTGTGAGTGAAAAAGGGCCCTATACCCGGGTTCATGGGAACATAAGGAGTGGAGGTGAATCTGTGATCATGCTAGGTCTCCGACTTGCTTGATTACAGTGAACCCTCATCTAGAGCTTTTCTCTTTGAAAACTTATTGTTGCTAGTAGTCCCTACTGCTGCAATATGTTCTTCGAAGGGGATGATACCTCTAGAAACCATCAAGAGAGATATGACTACCTTGGGGATTATTGCTAAAAGCCTAGTTAGTTCTCTCCCTTATAGGTCCCTTAAATAGGGGCACGGAGCAAACACGCTGCGTGCCATTTTTCACACTGCCATGCATAAGTATCATATACCCGTTTGCTTATGTTCAGTGAATATTATCATACTATGTACATCCCCGTATTGTACCTTTCGCATGTGCATCATGTGCGGGTTCCGTCTTAATCCCCTCTCTTGGGCAAACCAACGGAGGGTCCGTGTCACCTTCTTAAATACATACGTTGGGCACTTTGCTACCCCAAGACGTTGTATCTGAGAAGGAGACAATTTCCCGAGCTCCCGTATTCATAAATTGCATCTGTGTCATATGCATTTCTTCATGCATTCATCCATTCCACCCATGATAGATGTCGGAGTTTTGATTCGCACTAGATTTTATTTCACTTTAGTAAAACATGGGATTAAGTCAAAAGCCTTCGTTTAAAAAGAGGTTCTATCAAGTCAAAATCAAGAGCTTAGAGGTCACCAGTTTACGAAAGTTGGGGCAATTAATGGGTCAACTTCAACGGCAAGCCTTCTGCAAAGCCTATGGTAAGATTTGGGACCTAGCTAGGGTAGAAGTCTCCACAGAGTCCATTGCCTCCCTTGCCCAGTATTATGATCATCCGTTGAGGTGCTTCACTTTTGGGGACTTCCAACTATCACCCATGGTGGAAGAATTCGAAGAAATCCTAGGATGTCCTCTAGGGGGAAGGAAACCATACCTCTTCTCAGGGTTCTACCCCTCATTGGCCAGGATTTCTAAAAAAGGTCCAAATCTCGGCGCAGGAATTAGACCGCCAAAGGCAAGTCGAAAATGGGGTGGTCGGAATACCGAGAAAATATTTGGAGGTAAAAGCAAGAATCTTGGCAGATAAAGGCGAGTGGACCCCATTCATAGATATTCTCACACTGTTGATTTTCGAGGGAGTCCTCTTTCCAAATGTGGATGGGTTGGTGGACCTGGCAGCGATCGACGTTTTTCTCACCTATCATAACCACAAGGAAAGTCCGGTTGTCGCTATGCTAGCCGACCTATATGACACCTTCGACCGAAGATGTGAAGAAAGCAATGCAAGGATTGTTTGCTGTACTCCAAGAAGGTAGGCCCGTCTATCCGCTACAAGGTTACCGCTCGTGCGTCGAAAAAGGAAAGGCGAATTGGGACCAACTCTTGGCTAGCATGGGGGGGCGTCTGTTAATTGGTTCCCTCGCTAGAAGGAAGGAAGAATCAAGATTCTATCTTCATGCGAAGGATGTCCAAATGTTCCCTTGATGGGAACAAGGGGTTGTATTAATTATAATCTCGTTCTCGCCATAAGACAGCTTGGCTACCCCATGAGAGGAGCGCCATTAGACGAAAGCATCACGCCTTTCATCACACGGGGTTTTAGTGACCACAACGCGAGGGTACTCCAAGGAGTTCGCAAGGCGTGGGATGCGGCGTGAAGAAAGGACAGAGAGCTTAGGGGAAGCAGTAATGGGATCATCGGCGGCTATCATAAGTGGCTGAGAGTCCGAACACAAGGATTGGATTGGCTCCCAAATCTAAAGACTGTGAGGGACGATGAGGTTAAAGCTTCGGAAGAAAGTGATGAGGTACAAGCCCTAAAGGCAGAGCTTGAAAGAGCCCGAGTAGTCGAAGAGAAGTTCAAGTCCATAGCCATCAAAGTCTGAAAAGAGTATGATGAACTAAGGGACGTCAATATGGCCACCGCTGATGCCTTGGAACGAGAAACCAAGAAGGCCCAAAAGGAAGAACACGTGCCAGCAAAGTTTTGAGGGGCTTTATAGGGCAGCAATAGTAAGCTCAAGCTCCGAAGAGGTGAAAGGAATCATCACGGGTCAAAGGCATGATCTTGAAGGACGAGCTAAAGGCTTACCTTAGGTCGAAAAGAAATTTGTCCCAACAGTTAAGCGAGACTGAAGGGAATATGTGGGCCGTCATCGATGAGTGCAAAGAGAAGCTAAATCTAGCGGCGACTCACGAGCAAAGGCTAGAGGATGAGTACGCCAAGATATCAGCAGAAAGCGAAGCAAGGGAGAGGGTAATTGATTCATGGCACCAAGAGGCAACAATGTGGACGGACCGATTTGCTCTTACTTTGAACAGGAGTCAAGAACTTCCCCGATTGCTAGCCAAGGCCAAAGCAATGGCGGACACCTACTCCGCCCCCAAGAAGATCCATAGACTTCTCAGCTATTGTCAACAGATGATAGACTTAATGGACCATATGATTAGAAACCGCTAGGAAGTTTGTATTGTCGCTCAGATCTTGACTAGTTATAACTTTTTGAAAAAAATGAGTTTATCCCACGTTTTTACTCCAAAAATCAGTGCGAATCAAGTCACTCCCGCATTTTATCTCTAGCATGCATTGTATGTTGGTCTCGTCCTTTGTCACGGGAAGCCGGAAGGTCCATATCACCTTCTTAATTGTACACATGGGGCACTGCGCCCCCAAATGCGCAAGTAAGAACAGATAATTTTCCGGGCTCTCGTGTCCGTAAAATACATTCATATCATGCATCGCATAAGCATCTCTTCATAACATCATAATGGACATATCCTGCATTTGTCCGTTATCATATTCCAGCCTCACATTTTGCATGAGTCATGGCATCATCATGCATATGCGTTCAACAAACTTTTTGATCTGCAAAATTGCATACCATTTGTTTTCATGTTTGCTCATCCTTGCGTTTTCCTCTACAAAACAAAAACAAAAAGGGGGAAGCGTGAAACTTCACACTACATTCTTAGTTTCATGTGTTAGGCACCACGAGCCAACCATGTTGGGATCATAAACCCGTTTCACTTAAAAACAAAATAATTGAACATGGTACCTAATGCATGGTTAACTAGGAAATGGTGTTTCTTCGGGCATCTCAATTTCATAATTACATTTTCCGTGCATAAGCTTAAAGTATGCCCGAGTCATTCATCCCTATGAGATGTTGTTGAAGTATTGGCGATCAGAATTGCCATTCCTTGGATTATAGGGTTGAACCAAGCTCATGCTTTTACAAAAAGGTTCATCAAGTCAAGTTGAAATATGGAAGTAACCGTCTTGCAAAATTGGGGCAAAAGATGAATCGAGTCACATCACTGCTTCGTCTACTGCCAAACATATTTAGGATTATTGATGTCCTTGTTACTTCCAGTTTCACCTTGACAAAGATGTCATGGACATTGTTGAAAATCTAAATTGATTCAACCCCATATCTTGCATAAAAATTCGCAATACTTCAACTGTACATCATTCGCATGCATCCATGCTTTTCATTGGTTGCATTGCTCGTTGCATTCTTTCCTTGAAAAATAAAATAAAATGAACTTAATCATTGTTATAAAAAAGAAAGGGACACGCTTTACGACGCCCTTACCGAACTCGTGCTAGAGCTAGAGTAATGGGTGAAGTAGAGGAGATACAAGAGAAGATGAAGGCCGACATGGAGGCCATTAAAGAGAAAATGGCCACAATGATGGAGGTCATGATGAGCGTGAAGAAGATAATGGAAGCCAATGTGGTTGCAATTGCCGCTACCAGCGTTGTTGCTAAGGTGAACCCGACGTCCCCATCCGGCCTCAAGCAAATGAATCATCCAACCTCAAATATGGTAGGCAAAGATTTAGGAAGTATGGGCGGCCCCCATGATGTGCAAATTCAAAATGAGCACGCCTTCCCGTCATATGGCTTGCCTCTCAACTATACGCCACCCAATGTGGCGTACACTCCCAATAAGAATGTCAATAACTCCACTCCTGTACCCATTGAAAGCCAGCAACCCCAAACTGATCATGCACATGTCTCTTAAACCGTGGAAGAGACCCATGAAATTCCCCATCACAATCTAGCCAACTTCGAGCCTTGGCTCGGATATACCACTGAAGGGCAAGCAGTTGGTGGTATACCCCTACAAAACCCTTTGGAGGGCCCTCAGTATCACCCACAACTGCACCTCTTGCATTCCACAGCGGTTAAAAACCCTCATGACTATGGCAGGAATGGGAAAGTTGGATCATCTAGAGGAAAGGCTCAGGGCTATTAAAGGAGGTGAAGATTATGCCTTTGCTAACCTAGAAGAGTTGTTCCTAATACCCAAACATGGTCATTCCCAAGTTCAAGGTGCCGGACTTTGGCAAGTACAAGGGGACTACTCGCTCCAAGAACCATCTAAAGATGTACTGTCGGAAGATGGGGGCATACGCAAAAGATGAGAAACTGCTGATACATTTTTCCTGAGAAAGTCTTACTAGGACAACTGTTGCCTGGTATACTAACTTAGGAACCTTCTTGAGTCCATTCTTGGAAGGACCTAATGGTTGCCTTCATTAAGCAGTGTCAGTACAATTCTGATATGGCTCCGGATAGGATGCAACTACAGAACATGTGCAAAAAGGGGGACGGATCTTTCAAAGAACACGCCCAAAAGGTGGAGGGATCTGGCGGCCCAGGTGGTACCCCCAATAATGGAAAGGGAGACGATAATCGTGATGGTAGACACATTATCGGTACTCCACTATGAAAAGATGGTGGGCTGCGCACCCTCAAAGCTTTGCAGATTTGGTCTTCGCCAGTGAAAGGATCGATGTGGGTCTGAAAAAAAGGCAAATTTGATCATCCTACTAGGACGACTGAGAAAACTGGGGCAAATAAAGAGGGTGAGGATAAGGGAGAAACCCATGTTGTGACTGCCATTCCTGTACGACCAAGTTTCCCACCAACCCAACAATATCTTTACTCAGCCAATAACAAACCTTCTCCTTACCCACCACCCAGGTATCCACAAAGGCCATCCCTAAATCTACCACAAAGTCTGTCTACCGCACTTCCAATGACGAACACCACCTTTAGCACAAACCAAAAACACCAACAAAAAGGAATTTTGCAGCAAAAAGCCTGTAGGGTTCACCCCAAATTTCGTTGTCATATGCTAAACTTGATCCCATATCTACTTGATAATTCAATGGTAGCCATAACCCTAGCCAAGGTTCATCAACCTCCATTTCTCCGAGAATACGACTCGAACGCAACGTGTGCTTGTCACGGAGAAGCCCCGGGGCGTTCCATTGAGCATTGTAGGGCTCTGAAGTGTAGGGTGCGAGGTCTAATTGATGCTGGTTGAAATTTGAGGAGAATTTTGTGTAAATCCTGACATTGACAAGAGATGCCACACATGGGGCAATTTTGAAAGCTGTTGTTAGATGTCTCTAATGACTCACCAGGATTTTCAACTTTCACCGGAATGTGGGTGTAAGCCATTGGTCTGTTTGCTCAAGCAACCTGCGCTCCTGAGTGTTGACTTCCAAGACCGTTCAATCAGAGATTACTCATCTTGCACGTTGGTGGGGGTGCCGTAAAACAACGAGCAAAGTTCAAAACAAATAAGTTTCAAAATAAAAAATAAGTTTCAAAATAAAAAATAAAAAGGCATTTGATTGACTGTGTTTTCAATATAGACGTTCATATGACCTCATTTTGTCTTTTTAGAGAGAAGTAAGTTATCAAGAATAGGGTGTTGGACAAATGGCCTCAGTTACCTTAAGAAAAAGGGGGGTTGAATTAAGATGCAAAGACTATTCCCCAATTGAACTATCAATCTCTCTTTTCGGATTAACAATGCATACAGGGATAACCCTTCCCTTGTGTTCAGGAATCCTCTACAACAAGAGACCCACGGTCTCTTAATCCCTTTTCAGAAATAAGAAAAAGAGAAGAAGAGGTCTCTCGTAAAAGAGGTAGATTGTAAAATGAAGATCAATCAAAAATTCCTTATTGAATAAGCAAGTGGTTGACCAAGGAATCTTTTTGAGAGGATAAGACATTTCAGTTCAGAAAAAAAACTCTTGATCTTTCGAGAGGATAAAACTGTTTGGGCAATGAAAACTCTCTTTAAAACATTTGAATGGCCGTTCATAAAACATTTGAATAGATATGTCTCTTGGAAATTATTTTCTGAAAATCCCCTCTGGTAATCAATTACAAGACTTATGTAATCGATTACAGGTTTTAAAAAATTTGAATTAAAACATTTTCAAACTGCTGGTAATCGATTACCAGAGAGCAAATCTCAATTTGAAAGGATAGAATTCCTTGGTCAAACCTTTTGCTTCTTCAATTTGGAAACTTCTTCCTAAGATTCAAGAGATCAAACTTGATCATATATCTTGACTTTCTTGGATTCTTGTCTTGAATAAAACTTGGAAGCACTTGATCCTTTGGCATCATCAAAACATCAAAACATCTTGCTTCTACATAGGAGTCATTAGACTTAATCCATCAACTGAAAGATCCTTCAACTATTTCTTTTCCTTGGAAAATTCTTTTTGCAAGAATCAACTGCTTCTTTCATTCTTCCTCACTACGAGGTCGTGAAAACAAGACAATGATTGGTACCTCAAAGCCTTACACTGGGGCAATGAGGGGCACCGTGCATGAGCCTCAAGTGAACCTAGGGGCAGATTAGAAGTTCTCACCCAATAGGTTCCCTCCTACAAGGTCATGACGAAAGACAACGATTGGTACCTCAAAGCCTTACACTGGGGCAATGAGGGGCATCGTGCATGAGCCTCAAGTGAACATAGGGGCAGATCAAAAGTTCTCACCTGTCGATGTTTTTAAACAAGAAAAAGAAAAGGGGGGACAAACCCTAGGTTTTCAATGGATTGATCAAACATCAAACGACTCCATTGCCGTCACTCCAAAATGGTCAAGTGACTAAATCAAACAGAACACACACTCTGAGGGAGTTCCCGGAGAGATTTGCAAAAAAGATAGGATGAGGTTGCATGAATTATCAACTCTTTCAAAAGGACAGTCAATCTGTGTTTTCCAAAAAAA
Source organism: Glycine max (assembly GCF_000004515.6). Lineage (NCBI taxonomy): Eukaryota > Viridiplantae > Streptophyta > Magnoliopsida > Fabales > Fabaceae > Glycine > Glycine max. The sequence goes on from NC_038246.2 coordinate 32,034,080, forward strand.
AAATTAAATCAAAATCAAAATCACAAAATAGGGAAAGAATGTCATGAACATTGTACAACTTTCCATTACATTGCATTGTTTCATATGAAGTCTACATTTACCAAAATTTCACGACAAAGGTTGCATGCATCTGCATCCCCAAAAATTATGTTAACTGCATAGATTTCCTACATCTAATGTCCAAATCTTGTGGATTTGGGATGACCGGCCCTCTCGATGAGTCGATCTCTTGCTTTCTCATAAGGGTGGACCCTTGGGTACTTGTACCTATCACCTTTAGAGGACTACACGTCCTCGCCTTGAGAGGACTACATGTCCTCGCCATCAGAGGACTACATGTCCTCACCATCAGAGGACTTCATGTCCTTGCCATCAGAGGGCTGCACGCCCTCACCTCCAGAGGACTACCTGTCCTCGCCTTGAGAGGGCTACACGCCCTCACCTTGGGTACTAGTTACCCTCACCGTTGAGAGGACTACATGTCCTCGCCATCAGAGGGCTGCACGCCCTCACCTCCAGAGGACTACCTGTCCTCGCCTTGAGAGGGCTACACGCCCTCACCTTGGGTACTAGTTACCCTCACCGTTGAGAGGACTACACGTCCTCACCATCAGAGGGCTGCACGCCCTCACCTCCAGAGGACTACATGTCCTCGCCTTGAGAGGGCTACACGTCCTCACCTTGGGTACTAGTTACCCTCACCGTTGAGAGGACTACACGTCCTCGCCTTGAGAGGACTACGCGTCCTCACCATCAGAGGGCTGCACGCCCTCACCATCAGAGGACTACACGTCCTCGCCTTGAGAGGGCTACACGCCCTCATCTTGGGTACTAGTTACCCTCACCGTTGTGAGGACTACACGTCCTCGCCTTGGGAGGACTACACGTCCTCGCCAACAGAGGGCTGCACGCCCTCACCTTCAGAGGACTACATGTCCTCGCCTTGAGAGGGCTACACGCCCTCACCTTGGGTACTAGTTACCCTCACCGTTGAGAGGACTACACGTCCTCGCCTTGAGAGGACTACACGTCCTCACCATCAGAGGACTACATGTCCTCGCCTTGAGAGGGCTACACGCCCTCACCTTGGGTACTAGTTACCCTCACCGTTGAGAGGACTACACGTCCTCGCCTTGAGAGGACTACACGTCCTCACCATCAGAGGGCTGCACGCCCTCACCTCCAGAGGACTACATGTCCTCGCCTTGAGAGGGCTACACGCCCTCACCTTGGGTACTAGTTACCCTCACCGTTGAGAGGACTACATGTCCTCGCCTCCAGAGGACTACACCTCCTCGCCTTGAGAGGGCTGCATGCCCTCACCTTTAGAGGGCTACGTGTCCTCATTTTCAGTGTGCTCGACATCCACACCTTAAAAGAATTTAAGGTCCTCTGCCCTTAAATGCTTAACCGAGACTTGCACTTCCGGTTAAGGGGCCAGTAGTTTCCTTTTAACGGTTCCTGGGCCACCCCCTGATATTGGAGGAGGGCCAACTGTGCAAGCACAACCAGAGAGGGAGGCTATCACACAGCTACTATGCATACTGGGGCAAGATTTCACCCGTGCCGCTGCAAAGAGAAGAGTGCGGACCATGCGCACCAACATGACCACTCTTACACAGATATAGATGACATTGCTACTTAGCAACATTCTGCCCAGCGACCGCAATGCCAATCTCCCCCTGCAGAAGTATCAGTTGGTTTGTGCCGTCCCGACATGGGTAAGTATGCATATGGTTCAACTGATTTCTGATACCATTTATTTGTTTGCAGGGATCGCACCCACAAAGACACCCAGTGAACCTGAAGAAGTCCAACAGGGCCCTGGGGTTTCCAGCTCTGGTTACGGGCCTCTATCAGTCCTACAGGGTGCCCGTACCCCCCCGGCAAGGTCACGTCATCATAGGTAAGTATGCACATCGCTCAACTGATTTCTGATTTCATCTATTGTTTGCAGGGATTGTGCCTGCAAGACACCCAGTGGACCCGAAGAAGTCCAACAGGGTCTTGGAGTTGCCAAGCTCTAATTACGGGTCTCTGTCAGTTCTACGGAGTACCTGTCACCTCCAGCAAGGGCATCAGGCCCCCTACTAATCGAGCTTTCATCAAGAAGTACTGCGCCCCCAGGCAGACGCAGGGCGAGACACCACAGTAGCATTAGGATGGCCGGTAGCGGGCAATAGACGCACCGCCACCACCTTTAGAGTTCACCTCTGCTCATCCACAAAAAAGTTAGAGCGTTGCCTACGACACATGGCCGACCCATAGGCGACCAAGTCCAAAGCCAAAGGTAAGCAAAGTACTAGGTCAGTGACCGACAAGTCATAAGGCGTCCAGCTAAAGACGTTAAAGAAGTGCTACTAGGAGGCAACCTAGTACCTTTTGAATCTATGCTTGTTATTTGATCACTTTTTATAGTAGGACGCACCTAGTTGCTCATGATCCTGGGGATTTAAATAAAACAAGCGCAAGCTCGGAAGGTAGTCATACCTCACAAAATATATATATGTATGTTTAGGTAGTGAAAATACCTTAGATATGCATGTATGTAAACAAAAAAATACTTCACAAAATATATATATGTATGTTTAGGTAGAGAGATACCTTAGATGTGCGTGTATGTAAAAAAAAAATACTTCACAAAATATATATTTGTATGTTTAGGTAGAGAGATACCTTAGATGTGCGCGTATATAGCAAAAATACCTCACAAAAATATGCACATGTTTAGGTAGCAAAATACCTCATGAAAAAAAAAGAGAAGAAAAAAAAAACAAACAAGAAAAAGAAATAAACAAATAAAAAAAAAAGAAGAAAAAAAAGAGAGAAAAAAGAGAAAATAAGTTGTCAAGCTGAAAAACCAACATGCTTTTGAAAAGAGATGACTTCCAACTTTTCTTTGGAAAAAAATTCACTGATCATAACTAGTTTTTGAAAAAAAATGTGTATACACCTGAAGGGTGAATGCTGTGAAGATTTTCCTAGACGCCCGAAATGGACTCGGATGAATGCACAAATTGATAAAAGAACATATTTTGGAAACATTGGGTTGATTTAAAATAGAGGAAATAAATCCTGAGCCCTAGCATCACATGACCATAAAAATTTGACACTTGAGTGTCCGCATAGGTGCATGCATAACCAGTTTTGCATAAAGTTTCCAAATCATCATTTTTTGCATTTGTGTCATGGAAATAATGTGGGGCATCCCTTTTATCCTTAAACCAAACCAAGCCCTGACATGTATCATGTCTAGCCATTCTACAAGCTTTGAGCCAAAATCCTGACTCACCATAAACCTTGACCCAGGGTGAGAATGTCAATCCTTACCCTCGGAAGCAAAAAAAGAATAGAAGGGAAATTTCCAATCAAAGAAAAAGAGAAGGAAAATTTCCAATGAAAGCAAAAAAAGAATAGAAGGGAAATTTCCAATCAAAGAAAAAAAGAAGGAAAATTTCCAATGAAAGCAAAAAAAGAAAGGAAGGGAAATTTCCAATCAAAGAAAAAAAGAAGGAAAATTCCCCAATCAAAGAGTGGGAGAAAGCAAAAAGAAAAGAAAGGAAATTCCCAATCAAAGAATGGGAGAAAGTAAAAAAGGAAGAAGAAGAAGGAAAGAAAGCCCCTGATCGGGGATCGAAGGAAAAACAGAAGAAATATGCAGAGAGGTCTTTGGACCGGACAATATCTGAACAATACAGAATTGTCACCAAATGAACAAAAAAGAAGGAAAGGAAACCACGACCTAAAATGGTCTTCTCCCTTTAATTACCAACCAAAATCCCGTGCGCTAGCGACCCTTTTTTTTTTCTCGCCCCGCACTAGACAAAAAAAAAACGGAAAAAAGAAAAAGCCAGAAAAATCAAAAGCCAAAAACACACAAAAGCCGAAAAACCCACCAAAAGAACCCATTCCCAAGGGAAGCCCTATTGATCCATGATCACGCATGTAATTTTTGATTTGATAGGAAATAATTTGCAAAGTCAAGTCATGACATATCTATGGTTCGGAATTAGGATGAAACACTTACCTGTGCGAGATTGATACACTTTGAGTGATTTTCTTCTATTTTTGTCAGACCCAGTGTTTCCTCTAAATGTTCATTTAGAAACGAAATGCTAACATCCAAAATCTCATTTATGGTTATGGGGGGATTTCATCAGCAGACTCTCCTTCCCCGGTAAACGCATTGTTTTCCACTCAAAAAAGCGTATGCTGCTCTAATCAGTTGGAATATTTATCTCTTTACTAAAGCATGTTTGCATTTTAGCAAAGAAAACACCGAGACTTTTTCAAGTCTCACCAGTTATCCAGAACTACGTAGGTCTGAGTTCCTCATTGGAGGATACGTAGGAGCAAGAGCCTCGCTTTTGTCGACCACACCGCCTTTTGTTGCCATGACTCAAGAGCTGGTAGCCCGCGGAGACACCTTACGGTTATCCGCACCTCGTCATTCAGTGATCCCAAGTGTGATTGACGAGCAGAGACCAATATGGTCATCTGCGCCCTTTTCGGAGATGTCAGCATTTTCCGATGGAGACTTTTCAAGTCTCACAAGTTATCAAGAACTACGTAGGTCTGAATTCCTCATTGGAGGATACGTAGGAGCAAGAGCCTTGCTTTTGTCGGCCGCCCCATAATCTTTGTCATACTGACCCTGAGGTCATGTGACATGCACCCTTGTATCATCCAGAGGCGGCGGGCCCGATGATACGCGGAGATACCTTACGGTTATCCGCACCCTTTTGTCATCCAGAGGCGGCGGGCCCGATGACAAGCAGAGACCAAGTTTGGTCATTCTGCACCCTTGTATCATCCAGAGGCGGCGGGCCCGATGATACGCGGAGATACCTTACGGTTATCCGCACCCTTTTGTCATCCAGAGGCGGCGGGCCCGATGACAAGCAGAGACCAAGTTTGGTCATTCTGCACCCTTGTATCATCCAGAGGCGGCGGTCCCGATGATACGCGGAGATACCTTACGGTTATCCGCACCCTTTTGTCATCCAGAGGCGGTGGGCCCGATGACAAGCAGAGACCAAGTTTGGTCATTCTGCACCCTTGTATCATCCAGAGGCGGCGGGCCCGATGATACGCGGAGATACCTTACGGTTATCCGCACCCTTTTGTCATCCAGAGGCGGCGGGCCCGATGACAAGCAGAGACCAAATCTGGTCATTCTGCACCCTTGTATCATCCAGAGGCGGCGGGCCCGATGATACGCGGAAATACCCGAGTGGTTATCCGTATAAACATTCTTTTGCTATCTGTAAGACAGAACGCTTGATAGCATGCAGAGGCTGACACAGTCTTCTGCACCTTTTGTTCCTCCGGGAACAACAAGTCATTTACATGCGGAAATTTCATGGTCACCCGCGACTCTCGTCAACCGAGAGGAGCGAAATTAGTGTCAAACACTGATTTTCGTCCGGGGACCTTTGCTTGATGACATGCGACCATTCTTTGGTCCTTGTGAGGTGCTTGGCATCCATCATTAAACAATTTGTGAAATTCTAGGAATGACAAGTCATGGTCACCAGCGACTCTCGTCAACCGAGAGGAGCGAAATTAGTGTCATACACTGATTTTCGTCCGGGGACCTTTGCTTGATGACATGCGACCATTCTTTGGTCCTTGTGAGGTGCTTGGCATCCATCATTAGGCAATTTGTGAAAATCCGGGAATGACAAGTCATGGTCACCCGCGACTCTCGTCAACCGAGAGGAGCAAAATTAGTGTCGTACACTAATTTTCGTCCGGGTACCTTTGCTTGATGACATGCGACCTTTCTTTGGTCCTTGTGAGGTGCTTGGCGCCCATCATTAGGCAATTTGTGAAATTCTGGGAACAACAAGTCATTTGCATGTGGAGATTTTATGGTCACCCGCGACTCTCGTCAAATCGAGAGGAACGAAATTAGTGTCTTATCTTTACTTTCCTTTTATCTCCAATAAAAGACAAGTAAACAGGGGCAACTGTCATACCCTAATTTCGTCCGGGGACCTTTGCTTGATGACATGCGACCTTTCTTTGGTCCTTGTGAGGTGCTTGGCATCCATCATTAGGCAATTTGTGAAATTCCAGGACATGCCGAAAAACCAAAAAATATTGATGCACAATCCGTAAGTTTCCGTGACACACCGGAAATCAAATGGAAGCATCGTTGCATAATTAAGTGAGGTTCCGTAACATTCCGTAAGTCAAAAAGGGGATGATTATGTAATCTGCAAGGTTCCGTAACATTACGGAAAGAAAACAAGTATCGTTACGAAATTCGTAAGTTTCCGTAACTTTACGAAAAAAGAATCACCAAAAAAAAGCCAAAGGGGGGTGTATTTAGTAAAATGGGGGGTGCAAACAGTAATTTTCGAATCTGGGCCCTTCTAGAGGTTTCTGGGCAATTTCTTGCTTAAGGTTGAAGTAACCTAGCTCGCCTGGGCGAGCTAGATGGCCACCACACCCCCCGTTTTGTTGAAAAATGGGATTCCGGGGCTTCCGGGACACCCGTAATGCTTCCGTAAAATTCCCATAACTCTAAATAAGCATAATTAACTTAATACGGGTGAGACGGAAGAGAAAAAAAGAAGAAAATCAAGTCCTATATGCTTCCGTAACTTTTCCGTAAATTACGAAAGAGGGGGGTGAACTTATCAAAATTGGGGGGGTGCAAATAGCAATTTCGAAATTTTGAATTGGGCCTTCCAGAACGTTTTTTGAAGCTGGGTTGCTTCTGGAGGAAGCAACCCAGCTCGCCTGGGCGAGCTAAGGTCGCCTGGGCGAGCTGGGCGGCAACCTCCTCCCCCTTTTTCCTATAAAAAGGCTGAAGGGGGCTGTTCTAAGGATCTCTCAGCCCCCTGGCTATGTATTTCAGCTGTTTTGGGTGAAAAAAATTGTTTCCGTGAAGAAAATCCAAGCCGAGGTGCTTCCGTAACGCTTCCGAGATGTTTCCGTAAGCAAATCCGTGAAGGTTTTCGTCCGTTCTTCATCCATTCTTCGTTCTTCAACGGGTAAGTTTTCGAATCCGAGACTTTCAATTCATTTCTTGTTTTTTTAAGCTTTCATCTTTATTTTCGATTTCTTTTCTTCCGTCTTTAACGCGCTTTTACCGTTTATTTAAGCCGTTTTCTCATCTAAATAATGATAAAATGAATTTCAACCGATCATTTGTGTTGTAATCTCATTTAATCACTTTTAAAATGAAATCTAACCGATCGTTCACGCTATAACCTCGGTTAAACCAAAAAAAGTAAAATAATAATAAAATAATCAAAATATCTTGAAAAATAATAATAAAATAATCAAAATATCTTTGAATAAAATAAATTAAAAAAATCAATCGGACGTTTTTCTTTGGAAGTTTCCTTGAATGAATTGATTAATAACCAAAGTGAAACTAAGACTAAAATAGACTCACAAATCAAGTTTTGTCCGAAAATCACTAAAAACCGTTTTAAGGTCCAACGCCTTAAACGGTCCTCTTTGCTTTTATCGGTTAACATGGACCGTTCAAAAGCATAAAATCAACATGTAACTTTACCGCTTTTGCAAGAACTACGTAGGTCTGAGTTCCTCATTGAGGATACGTAGGAGCAAAAGCCCCGCTTTTGTCGACCACCCCAAGAGATCGTTAATGGTCCAATGCCTTAACGTTTCTCTCCTTTCAAAAACAAGAGGTCGTTAATGGTCCAACGCCTTAACGTTTCTCTCCTTTCAAAATCAAAAGACCGTTTAATGGTCCAACACCTTAAATGACCTTTTGTTCAATAAAAACATATTTTACAAAAAAGACAAAAATAACTTAACCAAACACTTTGTTCCGAAAGAACTACGTAGGTCTGATTTCCTCATCACAAATTGAGGAATACGTAGGAGCAAAGGGAAACACCCTTGTCGACCACAAAAAAGAAAAAAATATAAAAAGGGTATAAAGGATATAAGAACATAAAAGGGAACATAAAAATCAAAGTCATGTTTGCACATTCGATTAAAGGCTGCCGTCCCTTGGGACGGACGTGTGGGGTGCTAATACCTTCCCCGTGCGTAAATACAACTCCCGAACCTTTCACTAAAAAGTTCGTAGATCGCGTCTTTTCCGGTTTTTCCGACGTTTTCCTCAAATAAACGTTGGTGGCGACTCCGCGCGTATTCCTTTCGTGGAACACGCATCCCGCGAGTCTCGCGTCGCCCTCCCGCCGAAGGGTAGGTTGCGACAGTTGGCGACTCCACTGGGGACGGTTTTTAGAGAGTTAGGCCATTTAATCTTGTGCAATGTTTTATCATGAGTTTCTCCTTTGTTGGTTTCCCTTTATTTGTTTTATGTTCTTGTGTATATAAACTATTTGTTGCTTTTAGTGTGTTTTAGAATGTATGCATGAGGTAAATATTTATTCATTTGATGCACACAAACACTAACACTATTTGCACACACTGTGAGTGAAAAAGGGCCCTATACCCGGGTTCATGGGAACATAAGGAGTGGAGGTGAATCTGTGATCATGCTAGGTCTCCGACTTGCTTGATTACAGTGAACCCTCATCTAGAGCTTTTCTCTTTGAAAACTTATTGTTGCTAGTAGTCCCTACTGCTGCAATATGTTCTTCAAAGGGGATGATACCTCTAGAAACCATCAAGAGAGATATGACTACCTTGGGGATTATTGCTAAAAGCCTAGTTAGTTCTCTCCCTTATAGGTCCCTTAAATAGGGGCACGGAGCAAACACGCTGCGTGCCATTTTTCACACTGCCATGCATAAGTATCATATACCCGTTTGCTTATGTTCAGTGAATATTATCATACTATGTACATCCCCGTATTGTACCTTTCGCATGTGCATCATGTGCGGGTTCCGTCTTAATCCCCTCTCTTGGGCAAACCAACGGAGGGTCCGTGTCACCTTCTTAAATACATACGTTGGGCACTTTGCTACCCCAAGACGTTGTATCTGAGAAGGAGACAATTTCCCGAGCTCCCGTATTCATAAATTGCATCTGTGTCATATGCATTTCTTCATGCATTCATCCATTCCACCCATGATAGATGTCGGAGTTTTGATTCGCACTAGATTTTATTTCACTTTAGTAAAACATGGGATTAAGTCAAAAGCCTTCGTTTAAAAAGAGGTTCTATCAAGTCAAAATCAAGAGCTTAGAGGTCACCAGTTTACGAAAGTTGGGGCAATTAATGGGTCAACTTCAACGGCAAGCCTTCTGCAAAGCCTATGGTAAGATTTGGGACCTAGCTAGGGTAGAAGTCTCCACAGAGTCCATTGCCTCCCTTGCCCAGTATTATGATCATCCGTTGAGGTGCTTCACTTTTGGGGACTTCCAACTATCACCCATGGTGGAAGAATTCGAAGAAATCCTAGGATGTCCTCTAGGGGGAAGGAAACCATACCTCTTCTCAGGGTTCTACCCCTCATTGGCCAGGATTTCTAAAAAAGGTCCAAATCTCGGCGCAGGAATTAGACCGCCAAAGGCAAGTCGAAAATGGGGTGGTCGGAATACCGAGAAAATATTTGGAGGTAAAAGCAAGAATCTTGGCAGATAAAGGCGAGTGGACCCCATTCATAGATATTCTCACACTGTTGATTTTCGAGGGAGTCCTCTTTCCAAATGTGGATGGGTTGGTGGACCTGGCAGCGATCGACGTTTTTCTCACCTATCATAACCACAAGGAAAGTCCGGTTGTCGCTATGCTAGCCGACCTATATGACACCTTCGACCGAAGATGTGAAGAAAGCAATGCAAGGATTGTTTGTTGTACTCCAAGAAGGTAGGCCCGTCTATCCGCTACAAGGTTACCGCTCGTGCGTCGAAAAAGGAAAGGCGAATTGGGACCAACTGGGAAGGCCGACAATCCCCACAAAAAGAAATTAAGAACATATTTGGGGATTGTCGCTCGTGATAAGGTCGACGTGACATACGAGAATTGGAAGCAAGTCCCTGTTGCTCAGAAATATTTGATATGGAAGGATATTCAGGTATTTTAGTTTTCATGTTGCATATTGTTTATTAGCCAAATTTTTTAATTTACTAACAATAAAACCTAATTTTATGTTTGTCAGGCTGAATTTGATATCCCTAAAGCATCTGACGTTAGGACAAAAAAGAAAATACTTTAGACTGTGGGGGAGCGGTGAAGATAGTTTAAGTCTGATTTGACGTTAAAATGGGCACTTGCAGCTGACAAGGATAGTGTTGATGACACTGTATACGAAAAATACGGCATTAACAAGGAGAAATGGGCCCAATTTTGTCAAAGCCTTAGAGACCCTTCATGGGAGGTATGTACTTTGTAATTTTCATTGTTTTCAACTTTAAATTCACTTATTATAATACATTGTAATCATGAGTTTCATAAATGTTCAATTTTTGCAGGATGTACGGAAAAAGGCACAGGCCATCCAGAAGTAGAACACTGCCCCCACGTGTTATCTCGTGGGGGTTATGAATATTTAGAAAAGAAGCTGATGGATGAGAAGACAAAGAAAAAATTGGAGGAAGCTGCTCAATCCGGAAGCACAGACACAGTGATTGATCCTTCTTCTCCCATCAGATGACACGTCAAATGCAAGATGGCCCGCACGAAGAAAACTGGCCAGATGACGTCTGAGGTAGCAAAGCGAATTGCTGACAAGATTGTAAGTCACGTTCAGTTAATAATTGTAATTATTTATGTATATTGTGTGATTGAGTAAACCAAAAAATGTGTTATTTACAGGATTCGTTGGAGGAGCAGGCGTCACAGGGTTCCTTTGTCGCCCATGGATGTTAGGATGTACTGATTGCTGCCATTGGCGACCAGAACACCCCAGTCGTGTGCATGTTGTTGGAGCCGGTGTGACAATCAAGAAATACTTTGGACCGGCTCCAAGGACCTCCCACACTTCTTCCTCCATGGCTCCCGAAGACCAAGAGCAGTTGACTCAACAAATAAGGGACCAGCTGGAGGAGTCAATCACAGAAAAAGTGACTCAACAGATGATGTTATCCTTCAGCCATATGCAGTTCCAGTTTCAGTCACAAATGCAATCACAGGGACTTGGACTGCCTCCGGAACCTAAGGTTGGTCCTTCACCTGCTCGTGTCAACATAAAGGAGAGTTGTGTTAATCCCTCAGGGAACGATCCTGACACGGGTGACTCAGACAAATGCAGGTTGTACATCAAAGAAAATCCTCCCCGCCTGGTTGCCCTAGGAAGAGTTTATGAGGGATCCACAACGGTTCATAACATCCCTTTGTTGCATGGCTAAGTGAAGGTTGGTGTTGAGGAGGTTAAAGATGCAGAGGCTCCCGTTCCTATACCCACTAACGAGGTTATTTTAGTAGGGCAGACAATTAATACCTTCCTTGCTTGGCCGACACATCTCGTGAAGCGTTTATCAGAACAAGTATTTTACTCTCATTATATGTTTTTTTTAATTGAATTGTTCCCTGTAATTAAATTATGTTAATTAACTATGTTGAATAAACAGGCAGTTGTGTCTCTAGTAAAACCTCCTGATAGGCCGGATCATGAGGTCGATGATCCCCTATATCTGATGACATTGATCATCCCACAACTTTTTTTGAAGCCGATGTAGGTTATGTGGGATGCTACCGTGTTCGGGGTCTTTAATGAACACTTCCCCTTGTAGATAAACCATGAAGATTTGTCTGAAATAGTACACGGTGGTCAATGTCTCAGCATCTCTATTATACAGTTCTGGATTCTGTAAGTTAATTTAGATTATTGTTAATTACCTAAGTTATTGTTTTAAATTCATGCATAATTTACTTTGTCTTAATAACAATAGGCATATGACTGAGACAAGTATGCGGCGGGGAATTTTGATGTGTATGGATTCCTCGAGCCACAGTCCGTCCAAAGATCTGGACAATCACAATTTGAATCAGAAAGTTACATGAAGAATTGGATGCAGAATTCATAACGGGATGTCTACCTAGGAGCCTACCTGAATGGGTAAGTTAAATTGAGCAAATGAATTTAAATAATGTATAATACTACAATAACCTATATTGGTCTCCACTGTAGTGCACATTGGCAAATGGTCGTCATTTTGCCTAAGGAAAATCTTGTTGTCTGGTTTTGTTCGTTGCATAATAGGCTAGACAACTACCTAAAAGGAATAATTTACAGGTCAGTGTTGTTTTTCAATACATTTGCATTAGCATTATTTAGGAACATCAATATTTTAATTGTACAATAAGCATCCATGTTTATATTCAACAGTGCTTTGAAAGAACTTGACGATACTCCACAACCTAAATCCAAGGCTGGTGCTAGGTGGATTGTTGTTAAAGTACGTGATTTAAACAATGCTTCTACTTATATATATTTTATGCCTGTGTACACTAATTTGTAGTTAACGTTGAATATCTAAATTTCATTATGTATTTCGTGTAATAGACAAAAAGGAAGCACTGAGTGTGGCTATTACGTGATGCACTGGATGTCAACTATAATCTTAGAAAGTTTCAAGAATAATTGGGAAACGGTAATTGTTTATTTCAAACAAATTTGATTTTGTTATGATTGGTATTATATTATTAACTTGTGTTTTATTTTATCATGCGGTATTTTAATGATGTTAGACCATTGGAATCAGACCGATTGAAGGCGCTTCGCATCCAATGGGCAAAGTATTATTTCAAAGTTAGAAATGAAACTTAGGATGTTAGGAAAATTTGTAATTTTAGTTTACTTCATTAGTTTACTAGGTTGCTTTACATTTTTTACGATTGATGTTTCCTTTTAACATTGAATATTCTTTATTGATAGTTATTAATAAATTTGTCATGGAATTTTTCTACTAAAATATGTTTCAAAATAGAATCAAATGATATATGTTGTGCTGTGTGGTCTGATTTCAAATTTGCAGGTTAATTTTTGGGTTTATTGAAAAAATAGACAGTGTATTAAAAAAATTCCTAATAACAACATCGGTTTTTTTTAAAAAATCGATGTTAACCTACACAAACAACATCGGTTTTTTCAAAAACCGATGTTAACGTTGGAAGTTAATATCGGTTTTCTACAAAAATCGATGTTAACTGCCAACACTGGTATGAACATATATACCTTTTTTGTGTAATTCTTATCATATAACGTCGGTTATTTAAATAATCGATGTTGTCATTTTACGTTAACATCGGTTTTCAAAAACCGATGTTAACGATAATAATTTCAACATCAATACTTTCAACATCGGTTAATAACCGATGTAAAAAGCTTATTTTCTTACCTCAATTCCACCTTTTTAATTATCTTCTTTCTTTTTTTCAATATATCATTTATCACCAAATTTATTTATTCTTTTTTTCATTTCTATCATATTTTCACTTCAATTCACCTAAAAATTTGATGAATGAATATAACAAATTTTTCACCTATAAAATACAAAAAAATAAAAAATTACACAAATAATACATCTAAAAAATTATTTACCCTAATGATCACTATTAAAAAATATGTTTTTTACATCGGTTATTTATGACTTTCTACATCGATTTTTAACCGATGTTGAAAGTATTATCGTTAACATCGGTTTTAAAATCAATGTTAACGTAAAACTGATAACATTGGTTATTTAAATAACGAATGTTATATAATAAGAATTACACCAAAAAAAGTGTATGAATGTTAACAATTCATATCGCTTTTTATACAAAACCGATGTTAACTTATACATTAACATCAGATCTGTTTAAAAACTTATGTTAACTTCCAACCATTAACATCAGTTTCAGTCAAAAACCGATGTTAACTTATACATTAACATCGGTTTTTGTAGAAAACCGATATTAACAGTTTTTATGTTAACATCGGTTTTTAACAAAAACTGATGTTAACATATAAGTTAACATCAATTTTTTACAGAAACCGATGTTAAAGTTTTTGGATATTAACATCGGTTTTTTAAAAAACCGATGTTGTTATTAAATACTCTTTCTGTTTTTACAAAAAAAAAAACCCAAAATTTAACCTATAAATTTAAAATCAGACCACACAGCACAACATATATCATTTGCATTCTGCTTTCAAATAGGTTTTAGCAGAAAGATAGCTAGTAAACTATCAATTGTAAGAAATCAATTGATAACTATGAATAAATAATTTATTAATAACTATCAACAAAGATTATTCAATGTTAAAATGAAACAACAATTGTAAAAAATGTAATGCAAGCTATAGTAAACTAATTAAGTAACCTAAAGTTACATAGTTCCCTAACATCCTAAGTTTCATTTCTAACTTTGTAATAATATTGTGCCCAGAGGATGCGAAGCGCCTTCAATCTCTCTACTTCCTATGGTCTAACATCATTAAAATACTACATGATCAAATAAAAGATAAGTTAATAATGTGATACCAATGATAAGAAAATCAACTTTGTTTGAAATAAACAATTATTGTTTCCCAATTATTCCTGAAAGTTCCTAAGATTATCGTGGGCATCCAATGCATGACATAATAGTCGCACTCAGTGCTTCCTTTTTGTCTATTACACTAAATCCATAATGAAATTTGGATATTAAATGTTAACTACAATTCGTGTACACACACATAAGCAGTATATATAAGTAGAAGTTTTATTTAAACCATGTACCTTAACAATAATCCACCTAGCACCAGCCTTGGATTTAGGTTGTGGAGTATCATCAAGTCCTTTCAAAGCACTATTGAATACAAGGAACATTAAAATATTGATGTTGTTAAGTTATGCTAATGCAAATGTATTGAAAAACAATACTGACCTGTTAATTACTCCTTTTAGGTAGTTGTCTGGCCTGTTATGCAAGGAACAAAACCAGACAACAAGGTTTTCCTTAGGCAAAATGACGACCATTTGTCAATGTCCGCTACAATGGAGACCAATATGGGTTATTGTAGTATTATACATTATTTAAATTCAGTTGTTCAGTTTGACTTACCCATTCAGGTGGGCTGCAAGGTAGACATCGCGTTTTGAACTCTGCATCCAACTCTTCATGTAACTTTCTTATTCAAATTGCGATTGCCCAAATCTCTGAATGGACTGTGGCTCAAGGAATCCATACACATCAAAATTCCCGCTCGCATACTTGTCTCAGTCAGATGCCTATTGTTGTTAAGACAAAGTAAATTATGCATGAATTTAAAACAATAACTTAGGTAATTAGCAATAATCTAAATTGACTTACAGAATCTAGAACTATGTAACAGAGATGCTGAGACATTGACCATCGTGTGCAATTTTAGAGAGATCTTCGTGCTTTATATACAAGGGGAAGTGTTCATTAAACACCCCGAACACGGTAGCATCCCACAAAACCTGGAGAGGCTTCAAAAAAAGTTGTGGGATGGTCAATATCATCAAATATAGGGGATCATCGACCTCATGATCCAGCCTATCTGGAGGTTTTGCTGCAGACACAACTGCCTATTTATCCAACATAGTTAATTAACATAATTTAATTACAGGGAACAATTCAATTCAAAAAAATAAGCATATAATGAGAGTAAAATACTTGTTCTGATAAATGCTTCACGAGATGTGTCGGCCAAGCAAGGAAGGTGTTCATTGCCTACCCCACTAAAATAACCTCGTCAGTGGGTACAGGAACGGGAGCCTCTGTATCTTTAACCTCCTCAACACCAACTTCCCATGGCCATGCAACAAAGGGATGTTGTGAACTGTTGTAGATCCCTCATAAACTCTTCCTAGGGCAACCAGGCGAGAAGGATTTTCTTCGATGTGCAACCCACATTTGTTGAAGTCACCCGTGTCTGGATCGGTCGGTGAGGGATCAACACAACTCCCCTTTGTGCTGACACGAGCAACTAAGGGACCAACCTCAGGCTCCGGAGGCAGTGCAAGTCCTTGTGATTGGATCTATGATTGCAACTGGGACTGCATCTGGCTGAAGGATAACATCAGCTACCGAGTCACTTTTTCTATGATCGACTCCTCCAGTTGGTCCCTGATTTGTTGAGTCAACTGCTCGAGTTCTTCGGGAGCCATGGAGGATGAACTTCGGGAGCTTCATGGAGCCGATCCAAAGTATTGCTTTATGGTGACACCGGTTCCAGCAGCACGCACACGGCTAGGGTGTTTGATGTAAGCTCCATTGGAGCTTGTAGGCCTAGGATCTTCTTCATCAATGGATTCCTTTGCTTCTTGGAAGATGAATGGCAGCGGAATGGAGAAAGGGAGAGAGAGAGGAGACGCCACTTCAAGGAGAAGATGAGTCTAGAAGAAGCTCACCACCATAGGAGGCCATGGATAAGAGCTTGGAGGAAGAAGGAGATGAATGAAGGGAGAGGGAGAGAAGAGCACGAAATTTTGTGCTCTAAATGAGCTTTGAGATCTGAAGTTTAATATTCAAATGATCAAAGTTGAAAAAAATGCACACACACGACCTCTATTTATAGCCTAAGTGTCACACAAAATTGGAGGGAAATTCAAATTTCACTTGAATTTGAAATTGAATTTGTGGAGCCAAACTTTGGAGCCAAAATTTCACTAATTATGATTAGTGAATTTTAGTTATGGTTCAGCCCACTAATCCAAGATCAATTCCAAGATTCTCCACTAAGTTTGCTTAGGTGTCATGAGGCATGAAAAGCATGAAGGACATGCACAAAGTGTGACTATATGATGTGGTAATGGGGTGTAGTAAGCAAATGCTCACCTCCCCCTCTAAAATTTAATTGGATTGGGCTTCTACCAATTCAATTAAATTTATTTCCAATCACACACATCAAATATCCACTTAGTGCATCTGAAATTACAAAACTACCCCTAATACAAAAACTAGTCTAGGTGCCCTAAAATACAAGGGCTGAAAAATCCTATATTTCTAGGGTACCCTACCTACATTATGGAGCCCTAAATACAAGGCCCAAAAATAATGAAACCTTAATCTAATATTTACAAAGATAAGTAGGCTCGTACGTAGCCCATGGGCCCGAAATCTACCCTAAGGCTCATAAGAACCCTAGGGCCTTCTCTTGCATCTCTGGCCCAATCTACTTGGAGTTTTCTATCCAATGCCCTTGCGGGGTAGGATTGCATCAGTGTTCTAGTCGCCCAATGGCAGCAATTAGGAGATCCTGACATCCATTGGGGATAGACGAACCCTGTGATGCCTGCTCCTCCAAACAATCCTCTACAGAACACATATTTGTTTATTCATTCACAAAATAAACAAAGATAATTACAATTCTTAATTGAAAATGAATTACAATCTTCTCAGCAATTTCTTTTGCTGCCTCAGACATCATCTGCCCAGTTTTCTTGATACGAGCCATCTTCCACTTCATGTGTCGTCTGATGAGAGATAGAGGGTCAATGACGCCCTCAATGCTTCCAAACTGAGCAGCTTCCTCTAGTTTTTTCTTTGTCTTCTCAGCCATCAGCTTCTGTTCTAAATATTCATAACCCCTACGAGACAACACATGGGGGCAGTGTTTTGCTTTTGGATGACCTGTGCTTTTTTCCACACATCCTGCAAAAATAGAACATTAATGAAAATGATTACTACAATGTATTATAAGAATTGAATTTTTAGTGGAAAACAATTAAAATGACAAAGTATATACCTCCCACGAGGGGTCTCTGCGGGTCTGACAAAATTTGATTCATTTCTCCTTGCTAATGTCGTATTTTTCATAAACAGTGTCCTCCACACTATCCTTGTCGGCTGCAAGTGCCTATTTCCTCGTCAAATCAGATTTAAACTGTCTCCACCGCTCACCGACAGTCTGAAGTACTTTCTTGTTTGTCTTACCGTCAGAAGCTTCAAGGATATCAAATTCCGCCTGACAAATAATAAATTAGGTTTTATTGTTATATTGTTAGTAATTTATAAATTTTGGCTAATAAAGAAAATCAAAGATGAAAACTAAAATACCTGAATATCCTCCCATATCAAATCCTTTTGAGCAGCAGGGACTTCCTTCCAAGTCTCGTATGTCACGTCGACCTTATCACGAGTGACAATCCCAAAATATGTTCTTAATTTCTTCTTGTGGGGACCGTCGACCTTCCCGATCGTAGGATCGACGTGGACCACTAGTCTCTCTGCCCCAGGTGGTCTAGTGGCCAAGGATTATAGCCGTGTGGCTTTACGTGTCCGCTTCAAGGTAGAAGGAGACGCTGATGCTACTGCAGGAGAAGGAGGAGGAGGAAGAGGCGAGGCAGATGGAGTAGCCATGGGCCTGTAAAGAAAAAAACTTGAGTTAGTTAACATTATCAAAAAACTGAATCAGTTATGTAAATGAATGTACCGAAATGAAATACATAATTTGAAAATTACATTAGACGATGTTAATTAATTCTCCTTCATCATGATTATTACAATTAACATGAAGTGTCCATGTATGAATCATCATCTTCTACATTAACACCAATTGTTTTCCCATGTAGAACCACGGACCACCTTTCATCACAAGGGTTTTGCACATAAAATACCTATTTAGCTTGTTCTGCCATGATGAAAGGGTCATTATGGTAAGCTAGTTTCTTTAGGTCTACCAACGTAAATCCTACATCATCGGTCCGCACACCGGTGTTGTTGTCAACCCATTTACATTTGAAAACACATACACTAAATTTGACATAGTTAACCTCCCAAATTTTATCAATGAACCCAAAGTAAGGGATGGAAGCTACACAGGGATTATGATCATGTACACATGTGAAGTGTTGAGATTCAGCCCTTAAGGTGAACCCGCTGTTTTGCATTGTACTTTTCTCGTCTTGTGCTTTTGTGTAAAAGGAATACTTGTTTATGTCGTATCCTTGCCAAGTTATAACATTTCTTTTAGGCCCATCTGCTAGCTTTCTTAATGTTTTAGAAGCATTTTCATCAACAAAGATTGTATCTTTAAACCAATCAAAGAAAGTCTTGTTATGATTTTTCAAGACCTAGTTCTTTGACATTTTTGGATTACTTTATTTGACTAAACCTTCATGCTGAAGTATGAATGGCAAAACTTCATTACTGTTATTCAACACATACAAGTGAGCTTGTAACAAATCTTCTACACTTGGAGTGATAAGATGCAGTCCTCTTGAACCTTTACCGCCCACTCTGTCGTCATGGTGAGAGTTAGGAAGGCCAACAAGTTTAGCCTTTACAATGTACTCTGAACAAAATTCAATGGCTTCTTCTGCAATGTACCTTTCAACAATAGATGCTTTCGGACGATGTAGATTCTTGGTATATCCTTTTAAGATCTTCATGTATCGCTCAACCAGGTACATCCACCGCAAATAAACAGGATCGCAACATTTGATTTCTCTGACCAGATGAACAATTAAGTGAACCATGATGTCAAAGAAAGCAGGAGGAAAATACATCTCCAACTGGCATAGTATAATTGTGGCCTCATTTTCCTGGTCATCAAACTTGACAGGATCAAGGACTTTGCTACATATGGCATTGAAGAAAAAACACAGGCGAGTTATGGCTAACCTGACTTTGTTAGGCAAAATGTCTCGTATGGCCACGACTAACAATTATTGCCTCAACACGTGACAATCGTGAGACTTTAACCCTACCAGCTTAAGCTCCTTCAACTGCACAAGGCTCTTAATATTTAAAGAGTATCCTTGTGGGACTTTGACCCAATGCAGACATTGACAAAACTGATCTTCTCCTTTCTGGACAACATATGACAAGCTGGAGGCAAGTATATTTTTTTACCATCAAACCTTGGATGCAACTACAATCGTATACCCATGTCAGCTAGATCTTGATGGGTATTCAGACCATCTTTCGTCTTGAATGTTATGGAGCATCCCAATGACACTATCACATACATTTTTCTCCATATGCATAACATCAATACAATGTCTAATATCTAGATCAGACCAGTACGGAAGATCAAAGAAAATGGACCTCTTCTTCCATATGCAACTCTTACTTTTATCCTTCTTTTGGGTCTTTCCAAATACAGTATTCAGGTGTTGAACCCACTGGAAGACCTACTCACCAGTCAATGGTATCGGCGTATTTTCGTGCTCTTGACTTCCATTAAATGCTTTTTTCAATCGCCTGTAAGGGTGATGAGGTTTCAGAAAATGATAATGCCTAGTGTACACTGTTTTTCTACCATGTTTCAGTTGTATGTAGCTTGTGTCTTCTTCATAGATGGGGCATGCATGATTACCCTTAATACTGTAACTGCTCAGATTCCCATATGCTAGAAAGTAATTAATGGTACAAAAAAGCATTGCACGCATTTGAAAAGTCTCCTTACGAAAGCCATCAAACAATAAAACCCCTTCATCCCACAACTTTGTTAGGTTTTCAATCAACGGACTTAGATAAGCATCAATGTCATTTCCTGGCTGTCTTGGACCTGATATCATCATAGGCAACATCATGTATTTTCGCTTCATGCACAACCAAGGAAGCAAATTGTAAATTACTAGTCGAACTGGCCATGAATTGTGTTGAGTGCTTAAATTGCCATATGGATTCATTCCATCATTGGCTAGTCTAAGTCTAAGATTTCTTGCCTCTTTGCCAAAATCCTGATACAAACCATCAATCTTCTTCCACTAGGAGCAACCAGCCAGATGACGGACCATTCCATCAGAGTTTCTCCAATTTGCATGCCAGGAAAGGTCTTTTGCGTCGTCTCCATTAGCAAAAAGACGCTTAAACCTTGCAATGATGGGAAGATACCACAACACCTTCGCTGGAGGGCCCTTCTTTGAGTTTTCATCAGAGCTGCAGTCCTCATCATCCTTCACTTTATACCGTGATGCCCCATACCTAGGACATTTGGACATTTCTTTGAATTCATGCCTGTATAGTATGCAATCATTCGAGCAGGCATGAATCTTCTGATACTCCATACCCATCGGACACGGTATCTTCTTGGCCTAATAGTAACTTTTAGATAACATGTTTTCCTTTGGAAGCAGATCGTGCACTACTTGAAGCAGTGAACTAAAGCTTTTGTCACTCCACCCATATCTGACCTTGACATTAACCAGACTTAACACCGCCGACAACAGCGTCAAGGAATTCTTGCACCCCGTATACAAAGGCTTCTTTGAATCACTTTGCAATCCTTCATACATAGGGGCATGTGCTTGCTGAAAAGACTCTTGTCCAAGGTCACGAATCATATCCTCGAAGCAATCTCCCATTTCTACATCAAAAGGTTCAGATTGGGACCCACGCTGCATGTCTGTCAATTCACCATGCTATATCCACATCGTGTAATTCTTCTTAATCCTGTCACACAATAGATGCTCCCGTACGTGTATTTGTCGTCTTCCGTTCAAACAATTGATATAAGGACAATAATATTTTTCATCTTCATCCGTCGACTTCTTTCTGAAGCAAATTGCAAGAACTGCTCGACGCCTCCCTCATATTTTGGGCTGATGTGACTTTCATTCATCCAACTTTGATCCATCTAAGTAATAACTCTGTGATACTCACACAGTTATTCAATGCATGAAAATCTCACTTTTTTATTATAGGTGTGGCCCTATCCTATTCAGGAAGACCGTCTTTTATGGTAGCTTCATACATCAGGGTTAATTCTATTTTGTTAAATTTGACAAATTTTGGCAGTATTTCGCATTGGTCTCCAAGTACACAACATGAAATCAGTGAAATTAATTTCCTGATAATCAAGTATGCACTCAGAGAACAACTAGAAATGCATTGTACCAAAATTTCATCAAATTCAACAAAATAGTGTTAACCTTAAAGCGTGAATCTACCATAAAAATATCAGTCTCCCCAAACTGTCCAAACGGACAATTCAAGATTGAATACAATGATTAATGCAAACTGTCCGCAAGAATCCTTGCATTCAATCTCAAACGGGAATCTAAGGTTCACTCATCATGAACATAATTTGTATATATCTAAAGTAAAGTACATTAATGACATACAACAACATACAAAAACAACCATAACAAAATTAAGCATCAAAATTGATTGCAAACTTTCGTACCTGTGATGATGATCAATATAGTGTCCAAGAACGAATGTCGTGGTCACGATGCAAACAACAAGATAAAGAGTGCCTACAATTTAAATATTTCATTGGTAAGTAGGTAAATCATCATGTAACACCAATGGAAATTGCTGCAAGCTACTCAATGAGGAAATCAATCTAAACATGTTTACAAAACTGCAAAAGAATTGAAACTCAATTGACCTTGTCCATTTTGTTGACAAAATGGACAATACATACACACATACATACAATCCTTGCAGCAGGTAAAGGTAAGAAACACAGTGAAATCATGTATATTTAGTAAGAGAAGGTTTTTGTATTTAGGAAGGGATAGTATGTGAAGGACATTTGTAACATTTTATAGTAAGACTAGCTCGGTTCCCTCCAAAGGAACTAGCTGTCTACCTAATTTCATCATTTATATTTAGTACCACTGGTACTCCTCATATATATATATATATATATATATATATCTATTTTTACTGAGAAAAAAAAAAGAAAAAAAAGAAACACAATGAAATTTAACATTATCATAATACAAATTTTATGGTTTTTATCACATGCCAGGAATTTGTCATGGACTCATTAGGCCTGTCATTCATGCCCTGCCATAAAAAGATCAAATGAAAGAAAAAAGCTTTATCATTAGAGACATAAATCCTCCCTCCTCACCAGACCAATGACTAAATCTTTAGGCTAATTGGACTTGCAATGGTAATCATCCCTTGTTGTGATGTTTATGGTTTGAGAATAAGTTTCTTGGTTTTATAAGTGAAATAATAGGATGATTTCAGATCTGTCAAAACAAGCCATCTTGATCCACTTGGGCTGAGCTGTTTTCAAGCAGCTCTAATTTTGGTGTAGGTATATATTTCTGGCCTGCCACTAAATCTGTCTCTCTCTACAATAAATCAATCCTAAAAAAATATTTAAACAAATGAGAATTAAGAAATTTGGACCACGGGGTTGAGCCAATGACAAATGAATCATTGTGCTAGTTCATTTATCAACTAGGCTTCTATTCTTATAACAAAATATGGTGTCAGACATGCATTTAGTTGATAGCTTATGGGGTTAAACAATAGAAAAGATTTCTGACTAGCAGGCCAACCTGATTTTGGGCTACGCCAAATTGAGCTTGAATTTTATTAGTCCAGCCTATACGATTAGTTAGTTTATTAAGGTCAGATTTTGTCCATTTTAACAGTATTTTCACTTTTTTTGCTTCTTTCTAAAAATCATGATCTTACATTTGGAATAATGTCCTTATCCTGATTCTAGAAGATAACCTTTTGCTTCATTTTAATTGTTTATGTTAAAACTTAAAAGGAAGCATATGGGCATCATTGATTAGATGATTATGACTGCAACTATATATTGTGCCACCCTATGGCATAGAGAGATATTATTTTGATGCTAGATGGATTTCTCTGTTTCTTTACATGTGTTTTTGTATTCTGAAAACATGAAAAGCTGGATTACATTTTCCATTGCTTTACGGACCCACCCATTTCCCTGAAAAAAAATGCCATTTTCTGTAGACTAGATGCTAAAAAGGCATTTAAGGTATGTGTTATGGTGATATGGAACACAAGTTTATCTATATCATTTTGGAGCCAATATTTCAAAATTATCAATGTTAAAAGTGAGTGTTATGTGAAGATGGGAAGTGATTTTTAAGGAACAGGTAAAAAAAAATGATTTCTGCTACAGACAGAGCATTTTTATTTTATTTTGACTTTATTTTTTCTCATCAATTGGGAATGGACCTTAATTCCCCAATATAAGACTAATTTTCCAATAACTGGTAGGTGCAGTGGTGGATTCCACCACTCCACAATTCCAACGACAAGAGAATGCAATGAATCAGCAAAATTAATTCGAACTCTAGACAAAATGGCTGATGGTGATAACTTTGTATGTTAAGATGATTGAGGCAACATGGGAGATCTTATCCGTAAGAGGTATAAAATAATAGTCATTAATTGGATAGTACATGCTTTGAAAGTGGACTCCTTTTTCTTCATTTTATTACAAACAGAGAAATAAACATTAATTAAAGCAGTATAGGTAGCACTGCACTTATGGGTATTAGGTAATGAGTTGAAAATCTTCATGGCCAAAGTGTGCTTCCTACCACTGAACTTATGGTATCAACTGGATCTCCTTTGTCTTCACTAGAAGAACAGGAAGCTTATACACAGAGCTGGCTTAAGGAAATGATTGGTTTTAAGGTAGACTTCAAAATTTCTTTTTATCTTGGGAAGTGATGGAAGCTTGCTTGTGGAGCTTCTATTAAGGTTGGATCTCTGAGCTTCAATGAGGTCCTTCAATGATGATTTTCCACGATGGAGATGCAGCGGAAGACAAAGGAGAAGAGGTGAGAGGAGGCGCCATCCACAAGGGAATAAGCCATGGAAGAAGGAGCTTCACCACCAAGATGAGCCTTGGATAAGAAGCTTGGAGAGGATGCTTCAATGGAGGAAAAGAAAGAGGGAGAGAAAGAGAGAGGGGGGAGCACGAAATTGAAGGAAGAAAAAGGGAGAGAAGTTGAACTTTGAGTTGTGTCTCACAAGACTCTCATTCATCAAAGTTACAACAAGTGTTACACATGCTTCTATTTATAGACTAGGTAGCTTCCTTGAGAAGCTTTCTTAAGAAAACATCCTTGAGAAGCTTCTTTGAGAAAACTTCCTTGAGAAGCTAGAGCTTAGCTACACACACCCATCTAAAAACTAAGCTCACCTCCTTGAGAAGCTGGAGCTTAGCTACACACACCCATCTAAAAATTAAGCTCACCTCCTTGACAAAATACATGAAAATACAAAAAAAAGAAGTCCCTACTACAAAGACTACTCAAAATGCCCTGAAATACAAGGCTAAAACCCTATACTAATAGAATGGCAAAATACAAGGCCCAAAAGAAGGAAAAACCTATTCTAATATTTACAAAGAAGAGTGGATCCAACCTTAACCCATGGATCAAAAATCTATCCTAAGGTTCATGAGAACCCTAGGGCCTTCTTTAGTAGCTCTAGCCCAAGCCTCTTGGAGTCTTCTATCCAATACCCTTGGGGGGTAGGATTGCATCATCCCCTCCACCTTGGAAAGGATTTGACCTCAAATCCCGAGGTTCTTCATACTCTGGGCTCCTTCCCTCGACACCTGTAAAAAGAATAAAAACATATGTATTAGTGGTGTTGGGTATGTTAGAGTAGGGTAAGGTCTGAAAACTCCTTTCATGGACATCTTCCCATGAGGGAACATGGTTCCTCACCAACTCAATGAGTAGTGCTACAAGTATAGAAAAATATGGGACAAACCTTTTGTAAAAGTTTGTTAAGTCATGGCAGCCCCAGATTTCCCTTACACTTGGTGGAGTGGGCCAATCAGGAATGACCTTTATTCTCTTAGGGTCTGTGGGAACCCCTTGATCACTATTTAAAAAATTAAGGAATGTAATGCAATAAAGCGTACCTTTTTCTGTATTTTTATGTTGATTATTCCTACAAAAAAATACAACAAACCTAAGGTGTCCCATATGAGCACCTAAGTTTGTATTAAAACCAAAAATAAGAACAAACCTACCTAATGAGTCCCTATGCACATGAATCATGAAGACGTTGGGTGCATGACTGATTTTACAAAAGAGGGTTGCAACACTCAACAAATTCATCATATCACTTATTGTAGGGATTTGGTGCCTAATAATACCTATTTTGGGCACCAACAAAGCACAAGGATTTAAGCTCTTACGAACCAAACCCTCATCCAACAACTCCTTTACTTGAGGAATAACCTCAAGCCCAAGAGGTGTGGCAGTGCTAACAAGTGTCTTTTTACAAAGGAGAAGATGTGGAGGTTGTCTAAGAGGGGAAGTTTCTTTAATATTTGTCTTTATTTCAAAATGACTTTCCTTCTTAACTAACCTCTTTGAGGAGACACTTACCTCCTTACACTCCTCCTTAACCATTAAAGGTTGTCCTTCTTCTTGGGGGTAGTTTCTTCACTAGATTCTTCCCCTTTTGCTTCTTCACTTTCACTAGAGGAAGGTGACGTAGTAGCCTCATCTTGGCTACTATAAATGTCTTGGCTCCTCATAATCATGGTTTTTGTGGTGGGGCATTGAGAAGTAATGTGTCCTCTTCCAAGACATTTAAAGCACTTTATAGTGCTAGTCTTCTCCTGCATACTAGCCTTAGGGGCTTGCTTTGCTATTGTCTTCCCCTTATCATCTTTGGGCTTAGAAGGTGTCACCCCTAAGATGCCTTGACCTTGGTCTTTCTTTGGATAAGAGTGAGAGCCATAAGATTTTGATGTAGACTTCTTTTTAAGTTGTTGCTCTACCCTTATTTCCCAAACTAAGTTAGCCTCTACATTGTCCTTCCCATGGAAGTATGGGAGGTTAATATTAGCCTCTTGAGGCTTTCTTTCCTTTTCCCTTCTATGGGAGTGAGGTCTAAGATGTGACCTATGCCTTCCTTCATAATAGTCACGAAGTTCTTCACTTAGGCTCTTGCAAGAGTTATGACTACTATAGGAGGCATGTTTTTCTCTTTTCATTTCTTTCATTATTTTTCTTCTTTCTTCCTCTCTTATTTTTTTTCTTTCATCTTGACTTATTTCTTCCACTCTTTTTTTTTCCTTTTTCTTTTCTCTCTTGTTTTTCTTTCCATAAATTGAGGGAACTCAACTCATCTAAGATTCTAGATAAAGGGTCTTTATGACTAGTACCCTCGCCATTAACACTAGATGAATGATGACTCATGTTGGTTCCTAAGTTGTGGTTCTTTCTTGTTGGAGGTTTGAAAACAAAAGGTAAAAGAAACTATGGTTGAAACTAGCCAAAATAAACACTAAAAGAGGTGTGAAAGATAAGGGAAAAAACTAATTGGTAAAATGCAAGCTATCTAGGTGGTTTGACAATGGAAGGTAAAGGAAATAAGCTATGAAAGTAAGCAAGAAAAGTAAACTAGGTGAATCCTAAGAGTGTTTGGATGACCCCATTCAAGGTTCCCAACAAAACACTCACTATCCTAAGGAAAAATTGCCTAAAATTATTACACACAAATGGAAGTTTGGTAACCTATTGGAGGCTCCCAACACACTTCCAATGAAAGGCCTTTTTGTTACAAAACTTGAAAGCAACGAAGGTAAGTAAATTGAAAATTACAAAATTACAAAACGGTCCTCAATTTTGGTGGTTGTTCTCTCTTTGGTGATTCACTCAATTTGGAGTGCTTCTTAGTCCAATAGCTCTTAAGGTGGTTGACCCCTTTCTTCTTGACTCAAATTCTTCAAGGGATGGCACCAATCCTCTTTCCAATTCCCTATATGGCAACCCACAAATAAGGAAACAAAGAGACAAGCAATAACCAAAGACCAAAAAAAATGAAATGAAAGCTAAACCAATGGAGTTTTAACAAGACAATTTTTTCAAGGATTACTCAACAATTAAAGCAATGAAAAGGACATAGAAACAAGCTAGGACTCAAAGAGAAACTTAGAATGGCTCTAAAGTAGAGTAAAAAAAACTATAAAACAAAAAGACTCAAAAAACCTCTAGCTTTGGCACTTGTTTTCACAGTAATTTTCATTTGAAATTTCGGAACTAAGATTGGTATAACATAGGCACCAATTATAGAATAAATTTTGAGCCAAAACAACAAGCACACTTCCTTTCACCTTTTTTTTCTGGATACTGATTTTCCTGCCAACTTGTGTGATTTTTCGTATTTTTTTCCTTTTATCCAAATCACTTGGTTATTTTTTATAACTTTTTCCAGATGTCTAGAAAATTCAGTAAAAATTTCAGCTCAAAATTAGAAGTAACCAATTCTCAGTAATTTTTATAAGTTTGTATGTCCAAGCTGCCAGCACCAGCGATTTTTTTTTAAGCATGCTATATTGATTGCCTTGGGCTTACTTTCAACCTTCCTATGTATGTTGAACTCACTAGGATTGTTTACCACAGTTTTAGGAGTTAAATATTCACTTAGGATCAACATTTCAGCCATCAATTCAATCACCAAAACTCAAATTCACAATAGACACAATCATAAGGAAACCTAAAAGTTCAAGAAAAGGTTCACAATCAAAGACTCTCTAAGAATTTTGCATGAACATGTTAAGGACTAATTAACATGAAAGATTTGACTCAAATCAAATAATAGGCCAACAGACTTTCATACACTCATGAACAAATGAGTTAGACAAAGAAACAAGAAAATAAAATTCAGCACAACATAATAAATCTTATGTGACAAGTTTCATGACTAGACATGACTTCTATGACAAAACTACACTAGGTGAACAAGTCACTCTAGATTTTTGAGGTTTTCTTCTACTTTAATATTTTTGTAAGAATTTTATGGTTTAGGTTTCAGCCACAAAAAATAACATGACAAAACTCAAAGGATCCTAAACTCAACACAATTCATGGTTCAAGAACAAGAACAAGAAATTTGAACCATAGAAAATCAAATCTAGCTTTTATAGCAAGTTTAATCGGTGGAAACTCTAAAGAATCATGTTAACAACATTTAGAACAAGACATGTGAGGAGACACATGGAGAAAAATGAAGAAACAACAATGGAAGAGAAGGTAAAGCAAAAAAAATTAATGGAGGTTTAAGGAGCACTTACTTGAAGCTCTTGTGCTCTTATTACCACTTGATGGAAGCTTACTTGTGGAGCTTCTATGGAGGCTGGATCTTTGAGCTTCAATGAGGTCCTTTAATGGTGATTTTCCACCATGGAGATGCAGCGGAAGACAAAGGAGAAGAGGTGAGAGGAGGCGCCATCCACTAGGGAATAAGCCATGGAAGAAGGAGCTTCACCACCAAGATGAGCCTTGGATAAGAAGCTTGGAGAGGATGCTTCAATGGAGGAAAAGAAAGAGGGAGAGAAAGAGAGAGGGGGGAGCACGAAATTGAAGGAAGAAAAAGGGAGAGAAGTTGAACTTTGAGTTGTGTCTCACAAGACTCTCATTCATCAAAGTTACAACAAGTGTTACACATGCTTCTATTTATAGACTAGGTAGCTTCCTTGAGAAGTTTTCTTAAGAAAACATCCTTGAGAAGCTTCTTTGAGAAAACTTCCTTGAGAAGCTAGAGCTTAGCTACACACACCCATCTAAAAACTAAGCTCACCTCCTTGAGAAGCTGGAGCTTAGCTACACACACCCATCTAAAAACTAAGCTCACCTCCTTGACAAAATACATGAAAATACAAAAAAAAAAATTCCCTACTACAAAGACTACTCAAAATGCCCTGAAATACAAGGCTAAAACCCTATACTAATAGAATGGCCAAAATACAAGGCCCAAAAGAAGGAAAAACCTATTCTAATATTTACAAAGAAGAGTGGATCCAACCTTAACCCATGGGCTCAAAAGTCTATCCTAAGGTTCATGAGAACCCTAGGGCCATCTTTAGTAGCTCTAGCCCAAGCCTCTTGGAGCCTTCTATCCAATACCCTTGGGGGGTAGGATTGCATCAGGAAGGTAACTTTATGATAAATGGGGCATACTGCCATCAAGAGGTAGAAAAATGGGGCACTCCAGCCATTTCTCATGAAACACATAAACAACTGGGTTACAAGAGCATATTGCCACAAGGTATGAGAATTTATCATCGTAGTAAGCTTGGTTGAAGGTAGAAGTTACTGAATAAACCTTTTTGGGCTTCCCTTCTCCTTAAAACCAAAAGCTCCTTCAATTAGCTCTTATAGAAGATTATTTTGGGTTTTTGTTTATTTTCAAAGTAGCTTTTTTAAAGCTTTATATAAAATTTTGTTTGGCCTGACTTCTCCTTTTAAGGAGAAGAGAAATCAGAAACACACTACGCCAAAATGCTACCCAACTCGGTAGACTACTAGAAATGGTTTTGGTGTTTTTGTTAATACATTGAGTTCTTTTATCAAAAAAGAACTAAACAAAACAAAAAAGGACTAAATTATTTATGATTTATATTCAGGTTCTTCATCTCTCAGCTGCTACTTTAGGAATTCGCATCACTGTAAGTAATCTTCTTGACCATCATAGTGCTAGGGTTCAGGATAGAGCAAGAACATTGTTTGACAACTGGAAAGGAGTTGGAAATGGTGATACTGAATCTCATGAGGTGGAGGTTGCTAAGGTTGAAAATGCAAGTAATAAGATTGTCAATGAGGAAAGGCAGCCATTTGCGTCGAATGAAGCTGGCAATGATAATGGTTTCTTGTGAAGCCAAAGCACCAGATTCTGTGAAAGAACCAACTTTAGAGCAAAATGTTGAACACAATGAGGATGATGTTTGTCATAAATTAACTACTTTTGCTAGTATAAGGACACTTGCATCTGACAGGAGTGGGGAAGATGATGCAACTAGCATTACACAAATTTTTAAAGCTGCAAAAAATGATAATGATTGTTGTTCTAATGCCTTGCAGGGCACATCAATCAGTGACAGTAACTTGGGAAAGACTAAAGTGTTAGACATGTCTGTCTCTGGAATAGAATATGTCACAGCATTAAAGGAAGATAAGGGCCACGAAAAAGATACATCAATTGGTTCTGATTGTAGTAAACCTGGAATAGATTTCAGAGGCTCTAAGATAATTCACAAGAGAGGTTCTAACAATGAACTTGACAAGAATCTCATTGGATCCCTGAGATTTAACAAGGCACACATTAGGGTGAAACTCAAGGGTAATTGAATTATCCCTTGTAAATTGACTAACACTTGGAAGATTTTTAGAAATGGTTCGAACATGAAATATTCTATTGAGAACTAAATTAGTAGAATGATTATAAGGAAGATGAACCAATAGATTTGATGGCCAGACCTTGACCATTGCCTACAATCACTTGATCGGGACCCTTAAATCAAAAACGCTGTTGAATGTTGTCAACATTGGCAATAACATGATGAAAGCCACCCAAGTTGGGATACCAAATGTTGGATGGGTCAGAAGTTGAACCAACAGTCATAGCTTCAGGACTGTGATATTGTTTGGCAGTGAAATTTGTCATTTGTTGAAAGGTTTAGGAAAAGAGTGAAGGTTAAATTTAAGTTTAACAACTTTATGAAGGATCTTATCAAAACATTCAACTGTGTGTTCCCCTTGAAGGATCTGATCAAGTCATAAAAGTTTAAGGTTTTCCTATTAATTGGCTCATCTTCATTTTTATCTCCATTCAATTCTAATGTTAGCCTTAATCTTCACAATTTCTTGCATGACACTAATATCTCTAAAAATCTGCTAAGTGTAAGTCACTTTGCAAAAGACAATTCTGTGTTTTTTGAATTCCATCCTAATGTTGGTTTGGTCAAATCTCAGGCATCCATTGAGATACTTCTCAAAGGAAATCTCAGTTCTAATGGTTTGTACAAATTTCTCAGCTTGCTGTCAAGTCCTTCTTTCAATGTCAAGACAAGCTCTCTTAAGCCTAGTTCTAGTTTACATCATTCTCATTTTCAAATTCTGCTTCTGTAAATTCCATTACTTCAAGCACTTGCCACTCTAGGCTAGGCCATCCTAGTGATGCTGTTCAAAAACTTATAATGCAACTTCGTAAGATTCCATTTATCTATAAAAGTGAGCTTCATTTCTGTTGTTCATGTTGTCTTGGTAAAGCACATAGACTACACTCACCCTCTTCTTACACCACTTACAATCAACCACTTGAACTCATTTTTAGTGATCTTTAGGGATTAACTCCCTATATTGGGTATAACTATTATGTTACTTTTGTTGATACCTATGGTAGGTATACCTGGATTTTTCTGCTTAAAGCAAAGTCTAAAACACTGAATATTTTCAAACAGTTTCAAGCAATGGTTGAGAAATAGTTTGGTCTTCCTATTAAAGTTGTTCAAACAGACTGGGGGGGAAGTTTAGACCTTTTACTTCCTTTTTACGGCAGTCAGGGATCATTCATAGGGTGATTTTCCCTTATACCCATCACCAAAATGGTGTGGTTGAGAATAAAAGAGAATCCTGATGGTACAATCAGTAAATACAAAGCCAAATTACTGGCCAAAGGGTTCCATTTATCAATTCAAGCATTCAATTAACAAGCGCAGTTATACAAACACAAGACAGACATGAAACACAAGGTGGTGATGACATACCTCAAGGGCTATACTCCACGGCCTGTTGTGAATTCGATAGGATAACACTTCAAGGAGACAGTGGATAACCTAAAAAAAAACCATATGCCAATTAGCCATGGGCCATACTGCCACAGCAACCATATGTATCACATTTTGCAGAAAATAACCTTTGAGAACTAATGAGTAATGGCATTAGAAGAAGTCCGAGCCAAACCTAGTTCAACTACACTTAATTAATTCAGCTTATGCTCAACCAAACTGAGCATTTCTCTATAATAGCATAGCAGCTGATGATACATGCCCAACCAAACTAACACAAAAAATAAGACTAACAAAATAGATGGTTTGAAAAAAATCCAGATTCTTAAACAATTTTTTGTTTTCATTACAAAGAATAAAACTAACTAGCACACAAAACTAACATAGAACTAGGATAAAGCCAGAGACTCCAACCAGTTCTGATTAAAAATTAAGGTAGCAAAGACCCAATTCTAGGACTGTAAAATTTTCTCTTTATTTTAATGCTTTCCATAGATAGGTAGTTGGAATCATATCAAATCCTAAGAGTCTAAAACTATATAACATTTACTAATGCTGCTACATAAATGTTTTTGCATGGTTGACACTTGACAGCTGCTACTCTATAATGATGTGCCTTAGGTGTCATTTGTTTTCCAAATACTTGGTTTATTAATTTTTATTAATACCCTATTTATTATTGGTTTACATCTCAATATCGTGACTTGAATGTTAAGGTATGTGTTACTTCTTATGTTGTGTTCTTTTGGTTCTCATTCTATGTGGATTCTTTGCTAACTTGCATATTTTCAGGAAAGAGATATCGCAGCTGTAGAAAAAAGAAGTTGAGATAAAGAAGGTTGCAGCTAGAGGTAGCAAGGCTGAGTAGAAAGCTAAGAAGAAGGAAGTGGAAGAAGAGGTTTGTCAACTTTCTGCTAAGCTTAAGGGGAATCATGCCAAAGAACGTGCTGCATTAGGCTATATCAGTGGTAATGGAAATGAAAAAAGCAATTTGGACAGTCTGGTCAAGGCCATAGCTGGAGTATCTGTTACTAGTCAACCTGAAGATACAAAGGTCAACAAGGCCAAACAGAGGCGAGACAAAAAAGCTCAACAAGAAGCAGAAAGGGAGCAGAGAATCCAAGCAGAGCAGAGTGACATTATAAGCGATCGTGTGATTAAGAATGAGAAATTGGAAAACAAGTTTCAAGCCTCTTGGCTTGACTGTTTGTGAAATAAAGCCTGGTTGTGAAATAAAGCCTCTTGACTTGTCTAAGAACTGATAACAGATCTTAAAGCAGCAATGAAGAAACTACAAAGTGAATGTAACACGCCCAATGCCAGCATAGATGAAACCAAACATACTACTACTTGTTTGAATGTCACACACTAAAATTAATGGCAGCAGACATTCCCACCAAACAAAACTCTATACAAAGTCATGTGTAGTTAAGCTATATGTACCAGAGTTCTACTTAGACCTTAAACTCACATGGGGACACACTTATTAGTAGGTTCACATTGGGATACAGTTAATGCACACATCATATGCTAATCTTGATCAATAGGACATATAACTACACTGCAATTCTTTAGAACAGTAAATAAACAGACCAGATGTAGTAAAATGAAAAAAGTTACTGCATTTACCTTGAAAACATTGCAGATAACACAATGGGACACAATTCTTTTTTGTTTATTTGGCTAGTAAACTGCACATCATATCATGTAATTACAATGTCAGTATTGCTTATGTAAAAATCATTTACTATTGGACATGACATGACTCAAATATGTTATAGCCCACTTAAACAAAGACAACATGGTCCTCTACCTCTAGGTTTGGAACCCTAACAACAAGCCACTAACCACACATTGTTGGACCTAGCCCAGCTTCCACTTGGTGCCATAAAAACAAATGTGTTACTGGATGCCAATTACACATCAAAGATTGCAGATTTTGGGTTTTCCAAGCTTTTGAACAAATATCATACTAGAACAAGCAATAATTTAAGAGGGGCAATGGGATACCTGAAGTAGTATGAAAGATTAAAAAATTTAAGAAATGGGATACCTGAAAAATGGCCAAGAAACCAAAAAAAGAAAGGTAGAGAATATATGGACCAGTTTTCTGCTAAGACCATGCACAATCAATTTTCAGTAACCCAATTAGTCACATCATACCTAAGCACCAACACATAACTCAAAAGTGTACTAGCTAATTTTATTTCACCAACAAAACATGATAAGTAACTTCCAGAATGAATGAAATGGACAATGAAAGAACAAAGAAAAGGACAATGACTTGGATATAAAATGAATGAAATGCCACACATTGTATACAAGTTAGGGTAGTTAAAATGGAGAAAGACTCACATAATGTACCTACATAAGGTGGCGAGCTGTCACAGTCGAGAGCGCGATGGAGAAGAACAACCTTACACGGAGAAGAAGACACCTTAGATGGAGAAGAAGAACTTTTGCTTAGATGGAGAACGAAGAAGAGAGCGCAATAGGCTCACTCACCTCTGATATAGTGCAAATCAAAGGGCCTGAGCCTAGTCTCAGGGTATCCGAAGCTTGAAACAATCAAATTACAACTTTCCTAAATAGATCACATGCAGGTTGCAACCAACTAAGGGAAGTTAAAAGTTGAGTTTACGGGAAGTTATAACTAAGGAAAGTTAACATAATGGCAAGCACAAGCAAAACTTACCTTGTGATTACAAGTAAAAAGACGAGCAAAGAAAGCTTTCCTGCCAAAGGAATGGCTGCAAGGAAAGCAACAAAGGTAGTTCAAAGATAATGGTAGTGACAAGGAATGCAACAAAGGTCATTCAAAGACAATGACAGTGACAAGGAAAGCAACGAAGACCATTCAAGGAAAACAAGAAAGCTTACCAAGACACGACGGTGAGCGTCACAGCAGACATGACTAGAGCGCGACCACGGCCTCACGGTGGCTTTGCGAGACTCAACCTTAGGGGTCAAGGGCAATGGCAGTGATGATGGTGACGACGACGGCCTGAGCGCGAGATAAGGTTTGTGAGGGAGAGTTTGCGAGAGACTGAGCGCGAGATGAGACAAGGCTTTTCAATTTTTAAGTTTAATTAAAAATACAACATCGGTTTTTTTAAAAAAAACCAATGTTAACATAGCCTCGTTAAAATCAATTTTTTAAAAAATCGATGTTAACATATTTCTGTTAACATCGTCTTTTTACTCTTTAACATCATATTTCTGTTAAAACTGATGTTAACATAGCATCATTAACTGGTCTTAATTACAAGTATGCCACTGTGTTTGTGTTAACATCGGTTTTTTCGAAAACCGATGTTAACCTTGCGATGTTAAATGTATAATTTCTAGTAGTGGATATAAAACATTGTTCACATGAGAAATCGGTTCCCCTGAATTGATTTCTCACCTTTTTTTTCCTTAGTTAAGAAATTGGTTCTTCGAAAATCGATTTCTTAACTACCCTTTATTTTAGTATACATTTAGGAGAATTGATTTATAAATGTTCTTTTAAAAAAATAGTTAAGAAATTGGTTTTTGAGGAACCGATTTCTTAACTACTTTTTTTTCTTTTATTTGTTTTTAAATTGTTTTTGCACTACTAAAAAATATGTATATTATATCGCTCAGTTAACATCGGTTTATATGAAAATTGATGTTAACAAATACACAGTGGTATTTTTTAAAATAACTGGAAGTTGTTAAAATCAATTTTAAAAGAACTGATGTAAAGTATTGTACTCAACATCGGTCTTATGTAGAATCAATGTTGAGTGTCGTGCGTTAACATCAGTTTTATGAGAACTGATGTTGTACTTGAACCTAAATATCAAAGTTTTTCTTGTGTTAGGTTTCAAGAAACTAAAATTTGATAGTGGAATTCATAGGTTCTAGGACCGAAGGGCTTTGGAGGGGCTCTTCATCAGATGTGGTGGACTCAATCGGTTAGTTCGCTAGTCCAAAATCGCTAAAGCTTGAAATCTAATTATGGGGTCTCGTTCTTTCTTCTTCCACCTTCCCCAGTAAGAATGAATGAATGATTGACCTAATAATCACTGTTAACCCTAACCCTTTTTGTGATCTTGTGAATGATTTATGAGATGAACAGAATTCGATATGTGTTAGGGTTTCACTGAGCTGATGACTTTTCTTTTGAGAAAGAGAGTCGGGGTAGGCTTTGGTGTTCTTGGAACTTCTTCTGCCACTAGACTTGACCTACCCCCCTAATTACGGTTATCTATTTCTTCCATTTTTTCCCTTAGAAAAACATGTTTCTTCTTCTCTTGTTACCAACAAGTTATATTCCTCTTTGATTCTTTCTGGCTACTACTTCTGAAGCACTTCATATTTCAATTTTTTCATTTTCATTTTGTCTAATGTAAAACTATGGTAGGGCAATTTGGTTCCCAAAGCCTCAACATTTCCTTTAGTAATGAAGGCTCTAGCTTATTATGTTCATAGAAAAGGTTTGAAGTTGGGGATCTATTTTGATGCAGGGTATATCACATATTAAACTTAAACATTGATTTTCATATATTTAAAATTATTCAACCATATTCTTTTAACTGTGACAATTTCTCTGCAGAAATCAAACATGCAGTAAAACTATGCTCAGATCATTAGCACATGAAGAATAAGATCCAAAAACATTTGCTTCCTAGGTGACATGCATTCATTTCAAAGTCATTTTGCATTTATAAACTCTATCCTATCTAATTTATTTAAGATATACTTCCAATGTTACTTTAGGGGATTGACCACTCTATCTAGTTTCATCCAAACATACATTTTTTAATTGATGTTTCAGAACCTCCAGACTTAATTTCCCTACTCTTCCCATGTATGCCATTTGACCACTGCCTGAAAAAGTCTACATACAGCATTTCTTGTGTTAAGGGAGCCATTTTGGACACACTGTGACATTTACTGTTCATATATAGTTCTTCCATGATATGAACAACATGCAGTAATATATACATGCTTGGACTTGTGATATTATTTCTTCTTCGATGCATGGATGAATCTTACTTCCCTTATAATATCAGTTTACTATTGTTAATTTTTTTATTCAATGAGGGAAACGTTGTTGTTATTTTATTTTATTTAAAATATTAAGTATATTTATTTTTTGATTCACTATTTTTTTTATAAAGTATTAGGAAGATTCGTATAATATTGTGGAAGGATATAAAATATTACTCTTCTTCAACATACACATCCTATGACTCATGATAAAACTTATACCTGTAATTAACTACACTGAATTCAACATCATTTTTTTTTATTGAAACTATATACGGGTCTTACGCTAAAGAAAAGAAACCAAAGAATCTGGAATTTTATTTGAACTTTAATTAGATAATTAGAGTCCTCTCATTGAGAATCAGAAACAGCTCGTGTAGTAGTTTCATAGATTATGTTTCTTTCTTTTCTTTTCTTTTGTCTTGTGTTTTTTTTTTCTTTTTGCCAAGAGCTAGTTAATTATCACTTCACTTGTAGCTAGCTTAGAGCATCAAAAACCCCTGGAATATATACTGGCACGTAGCTTTAGTTCTTTATCTTTCATAATTTGATACTTAATAGCTTTTATACATGTTTTTAGATTTGCAATGTTCATATTGGTGGACCTTGACTACTGTGCTTTAGATTAGATGATGATACCTTTCTGCTTCATGATGGTGAGCATCACTTGGAAGTTGGAACTACATTATAATACTATACAATTTGTACTATAATTATATTCCATATATATAATCAATATATTTTTTCACCAACTTGTTTGCTGGGAAATTCGTTATGTTGATGATAAACCAAAAACTAAAAATCACCTCTACCAGACACACTCTTATAATGCTTTGCCCAAGACAATAATCAAAACCAAAAACAGAATTTTTAGACATAGAAGACTACAGAAATATATAAAAATATTATCATACTTTGAATGCATTCTTGTAGGAGTAGCATGCAAAATGGTACTTAGAATCCCAAGTATGGTCTGTGTCTTCCCAGTCCCTAGGGCCCCTGAAAGAGAGTTGGTTAGGCTCAGTTACAATTTTTAGACATGATATAAATGGATATTATAACCTATTTTCTGGTTGTAAAAAATTACAAACTCTAACTCAATAGCCTAGCTTTCAAGCTTTGTATGATAAGAAATACAAAATAGCAAAGGATAAATTATATTTGTTACAAGAAATCAAGAACTGAACCAGTTCACAATTCAACCAGTCTAACTGGTTAGTCTGTTTCTTACAGAAAAAATAATGTTCAGGCTTTTTGAAGCTCAAAAAGAATATCACAACTAATTTAGCCTAAACTTAGAGAAAAAACTGGCTGCAAGAAAGCTTGAAATCAACAGTTCTTTGTAATAAATTTCTCTCAATTTCTAACTATAAAATACAAGTCTTTGTACAAAATAATTCAGCATACATCGAAGATGGGTAGAGATTGGTGAGCTTTTTAAGGTTTTTGTTTTATTGTTCATTTTAATGTTGATTTTAGGTATTTTGCTTTAGAGGTCACTTGCTCTTGCTTTTCTTCTTTTTAACTCCTATATCAAAACAAAAAGAAATTGAGATGAGATTTTTTGGTATAATTGATTGAGATGAGATTGAAATTATAGAAAGCCTTTAACATGTACAGAAGAAAAGAAAATGAGGAAAAACAAGGAGCATGTTCAAATTGGGAAAACTTGGAAACTAGAAAATGAGAAACAGGACTCTGAAAGATATGTTATGCATGATAATATGTTTGAAGTACTACATCCTGAATTTTAATTATAGCATCCTTTTAACTAAATGTCAAATCCAAACTTGAAAATATGCCATCTTAAGTAATTGCGAGAATCCCTATTTATCCTTTCCAAACAATATATCAGCAGCTAACAAGGATACAAAGAGAAAGAACGCTGGATTGCTTAAAAAAAGCAAAAAGATAATTAATAAATCTGAAACTCAGTTGATGAATAAGTTTTTGTTTCTTTATTGAACTTCAAACTAAAAACATACTGTTATAGCCTCACGTTGGTACTGATTGAAAGTACTTTCAACATATTCCCTCAAAGGGATTGGGATTTTCCAACCCTCGGCTTTGTGCCAAAATTCTCTCCAACTGCATTTAATATTAAATCCTTGTATGGGAGAAACTTATAGTTCGTACAGCCAAATACTCATGAGCAATGGTAGATAAGCTGCACAGCTGCATGAATTTCACATAGGATCAAAGGCCAAACTAATTTATAAGAACCTTTCTGCTGCTAAGAAAAAAATAATGAAAACCTCAATACCTTCTTTTATAAATTAATAAAACTAATTCATTAGTCAAGGATGAAATCCCCCAAGAATAAAAAACACACAATTGATATCAGTTAATTCTATACAAGGAAAGGGGGCAAACTAGACCAAGAAAGTGGAACTACATGAACTTGAGGAATCTATTCCCTGTAAAATTAAACATGGCTAAATAGAAAAGGATGAATTTCAAAACTTTTTCAAAGAGCATAAGTGAAGGAAACAAGTAAGAAGGGTTCTGCATCAAATAATAACATAGGAGTGAAATAGTGTATTAGTGTATTAAGTAAGTTTTACTTCATGATTCAGTTACAGCAGTTGTTAGTACAATTGTCATTTCTGTTATTCTAGTATAGCAGTAACTACTTAATTATGGTTAGTTAACTGCCTTAGTCAGGTTAAGTGTAACCACATCTGTTTTCTCTATAGATAACGAAACAAAATCAGTTGTAACTAACTTTGCATTTTCTGAATCAATAACAATATCTTCTATCTCTTTTCTTCTTTTTCCCTCTCTCAAACTCTATTATAGTGAACAAGGAGTCACACTATGTATTCAATACTATTTGGTAGAATCACTATTAATATGGAAAACTTGAAATAACTAGAAAATAAATTGGAGGATTAGGAGAACAAGAACTTTGAAGTGAAAAATTAATAAAATTGACTTCTTGAGGATTGTTTTGTTGTCTGTTATTGTTCTTTTTTACTAAAATGTTGTATGTTAATGTTATTTATTACTAAACAAGAAATTGTAATTGTAATTTGTAGGCATTTTTCCTTTTCATGTTTGCATCGTCATCACGACATTTATTGTTGGAGATTGTTAGTGACCATCTTCACAAGAACAAATGTCATTCATACTTTTTTCTAGGATATTTTTGTTACAAATATTTTTATAACTTGCATTATGTGATTAATGAATATTGTTTTATATACAAGTTATGTTCATTATGAGTGAACTTTTGTTTTCTGTTTGAGATTTAATACAATGATTCTTTCGGACAATATGGATTAATCATTGTATTGAATCTTGAATTGTCTGTTTGGACAGTTTGGGAAGAGTCATTTTTATAATATATTCATATGTAATGGTTAAGTCTCTTTTCTTAAATTTGATGAAATTTTGTTATAGTGCA
This sequence comes from Glycine max, assembly GCF_000004515.6. Classification (NCBI taxonomy): domain Eukaryota; kingdom Viridiplantae; phylum Streptophyta; class Magnoliopsida; order Fabales; family Fabaceae; genus Glycine; species Glycine max. The sequence continues at coordinate 32,074,616 of NC_038246.2, forward strand.
TTTCACTTTGTTCTCCGAGTGCATACTTGATTGTGGTGGAATTCATGTCACTGCTTTCATGTCGTATACTTGAAGATCAATGCGAAATGTTGCCGAAACTTCATCAAATCAAAGAAAAAAGAGTTAACCTCTACGTCTGAATCTATTATAAAATTATATCTTCCTGAATGGGATAAGGCCACACCTTTAATGAAAAAAGTGAGGTTTTCATGCATGGAATAACTTTGTGAGTATCACAGAGTTATTAGATGGATCGAAGTTGGATGAATACAAGTCGCATGAGCCCTGCGTATAAGGAAGGGGCTAAAGAATTCTTGGAATTTGTCTTGGAAAGAACTCAACTAGATGAGGATGAAAAATATTTTTGTCCTTATATAAACTGTTTGAATAGGAGACGACAAGTACTAGGCGGCATACGAGAACATATTTTGTGTAATGGAATTAAACAGAATTTTTACAACATGGATATCACATGGTGAATTGACACACATGCAAAGGGGGCCCCAAACTGAACTGATTGATATAAAAATGGGAGATCGATTAGAAGATATGATTCGTGATATTGGACAAGAGTTTATTTAGCAAGAACATGCCCCTATGTATGATACATTGGAAAGTGATTCGAAGAATCCTTTGTATTCAGAGTGTGAGGGGTCATTGACACTATTGTCAGCGGTGTTAAGTCTGGTTAATGTGAAGGCCAGATATAGGCGTAGTGACAAAAACTTCACTTCATTGCTTAAGGTAGTGCAGGGTATGCTTCCAGAAGAAAACACGCTGCCAAAAAGTTACTATGAGGTGAAGAAGATATTATGTTGGATGGGTATGGAGTATAAAAAAATTCATACATGCCCTAATGATTGCATATTGTACATACATGAGTTTGAAGAAATGCAAAAATGCTCCAGGTGTAGGGTATCAGGATACAAAGTGAAGGATGATGACGAGTGTAGCAATGATGAAAGCATTGAAAAAGTCCCTTGGCGAAGGTGTTATGATATCTTCCTATCATTCCTAGGTTTAAGCATTTGTTTGCCAATGGAAATGATGCAAAAGACCTTACATGGCATGCAGATAGAAGAAATTACAATGGAATGCTCTACCATTTGGTTGATTCCTCCTAGTGGAAGAGGATTAAATTTTAGGCTTGGACTTGTCACTTATGGAATGAATCCTTTTGGCAGTTTAAGCATTAAGCACAGTTCATGGCCTATTTTGCTAGTAATTTACAACTTGGCTCCTTGGTTGTGCATGAAGCAAAAATACATGATGTTGTTTATGATGATATCAGGGTCAAGACAATCAGGAAATGACATTGATGTTTATCTCAGTCCCTTGATTGAAGACTTGAGAAAGTTTGTTGGACAAGGAGGTTGACTTGTTTGATGGGAGTTGAAATGAGACATTCAAGTTGCATGCAATGGTATGTTGTACCATTAATGAGTTTCCAACATATGGGAATTTGAGTGGATACGATGTTAAGGTCCATCGTGCATGCCCTATCTATGAAGAAGACACAAGCTACGTACAACCGAAACATGGAAGAAAAATAGTGTACACTCGACATTGACGTTTTCTAAAACCTTATCACCCTTACCGGTGATTGAAAAAGATTTTAATGGAAGTCAAGAGCATGAAATTGCTTAAATACCCTTAACTGGTCAGCAGGTTCTTAAGCAGGTTGAGGACATCAATACTATATTTGAAAAGACTTAAAAGAAGATGACAAGTAAAACTTACATATGGAGGAAAAGGTCGATACCCTTTGATCTTTCATGTTGGTCCGATCTAGATGTTAGACATTGTATTGATGTTATGCATATGGAGAAAAATGTGTGCGATAGTGTCATCAGCATGCTTCTTAACATTCAAGGCAAGAAAATGGATGGTCTGAATACTCATCAAGATCTAGCTGAGATGGGTATATGTGACCAGTTACATCTAAGGTCTGATGGTAAGAAAATATACTTGCCAGCTTCTGTCAGTGTCTTACTTTGTTAAGAAATGAGAAGACAAGTTTTTGTTAGTGTATGCGCCGTATGAAAGTACCACAGGGATACTCTTCAAATATTAAGAGCCTTGTGCAGTCGAAAGATATGAAATTAGTTGGCTTAAAGTCTCATGATTGGCACGTCTTGATGCAACAACTGTTAGCCATGGCGATACGAGACATCTTGCCTAACAAAGTGAGACATGCCATAACTCGCCTGTGTTTTTTCTTCAATGCCATATGTAGCAAAGTCATTGACCCTGTAAAGTTAGATGACTTGAAAAATGAGGCTGCTATTATCTTGTGTCAGTTGGAGATGTATGTTCTTCCTTCATTTTTCTACATTATGGTTCACTTAATTGTTCATCTTGTATAGGAAATTAAATTGTGTGGTCCCGTTTATTTACGGCGGATGTATCCAGTTGAGCGATATAAGAAGATCTTAAAAGGGTATTCAAAGAATCTACACGCCCTAAAGCATTCATTGTTGAAAGGTACGTTATAGAAGAACTATTGAGTTTTGTGCATAGTACATTGAAAAGGAAAAATCTATTGGGCTTCCTGAGTCTCAGCATGATGAGAGAGTGGAAGGTAAGGGTTCACGAGGGTTGCATGTTATAACTCTGGGTCTAGAGGAATTGAAACAAACTCATTTATATATATTGAAGAATGGTAATGAGGTTGTGCCATACATAGTTTGTCATGAAGCCTTAGTCAAGGAAAGTACCAAAAAATGACCAAGAATAGGGTGTTGAAAGAGCATAACAAGACGTTCCTAAATTGGTTTAAAGATACGATCTTTGGTGATGATAATGCTTCTGAAACGTTAAGGAAATATTCATTCTTCACCAAATCACAAGATGACAAGAGTACAGTGCAAAATAGTGGGGTTAGTCTTAGGGTTGAATCACAACATTTTGCTATTGTAAATGATGACAATCCCTATCTGGCATCCATGCCTTACTTTGGAGTCATGTAAGAAATCTGGGAGCTTAATTACTTTAAATTCACCAAGTGTGTTTTTAAGTGTAAGTGGGTTGATAGAAATATCGATGTGCAAACCTATGATTTTAGATTTACTTTGGTAGATCTAGAGATGATAGCTTATCACAATGAGCCTATCATCATGGCAGAACAAGCTAAACAAGTGTTTTATGTTCAAGATCCTTGTGATGAAAGGTGGTCAGTAATTCGACACAAAAAAACCATTGGTCTTAATCTTTAAGATAATGATTTAACCCTCAACACTTGTCACACTCCTTTCTCCACACACATGCCTAATGTCAATGGAGAAGAAGAAGTTGACGACATCCATGCAAATCGTAATGATCATGATGAAGGAAAATTAATTAACATCGTATAATATAATCATTTTTTATATTTACTTGTTTCTATATTTACAATCAAATAACTTATTATACTTTTGAATTGACTTTAATTAGTGTTGTTTTTTAACAGGCACATGGCTACACCATCAAGCTCCCCCCTATTGAGTTAGCACCTTCACCATCTACATCGAAGAGGACTAGAAAAGCCACACGGTTCAAATCATTGTCTGCCAGACCCGTGGGGGTGGAGAGACCACTGGTTCATGTGGATCCAACCACTGGGAAAGCTGATAGTCCCCGCAAAAAGAAATTAAGGACCTATTTTAGGGTCATTGCTCGAGACAAGGTGGATGTTACATATGTTAACTGGAAACAAGTTCCTGCAGCTCAGAAGGATTTAATTTGGGAGGACATTTAGGTATTTCAATTAAACCTTGTATGTTATTGTAATTGGTTGTATTAAAATACTTACATTGTTGTTATTCACTAAATATAACATTTCTTTTTGTACCTCAAGCTGAATTTCATATTCTGGAAGCAACCGATAAAAGACTAAGAAGAAAATTCTCTAGATCGTAAGAGAGCGATGGAGACAATTTAAGTCAGATTTAACCTCCAAATGGGCTCTAGCACAAGGTAAAGAGGACGGAGATGACAAAGTCTGTCAGAAGTATGTTATCAGCAAAGAGAAGTGGATGCAATTTTGTCATTTACAATTTATTTAAGCAATTTTTTGATACACTGTGTATTTGTCATAGGATGTTAGAAAAAAGGTGCAGTCCATCCAAAAACAAAACATTGCCCTTCACGTGTTGTCTCGTGGGGGCTATGACTATCTTGAAGAGAAGTTAATGGAGGAAAAACCAAAGAAATGATTGGAGCAACATGCCCATCAGGGAGCACTAAAACAATCGTTGATCCTCCATCTCCTATTAGATGATATATGAAGTGGAAGATGACTCGCACAAAAAAATCAAGTCAGATGACATCTGAGGCGGCACGACAAATTCCTGATAGAATTATAAGTTAATTTTCAGTTTCAATGGTCATTATATATGATAACAACAATAGTCCATAAACAATTTCATATTTTGTTGATTGCAGGATTCCCTAGAAGAGTAGTCCGCATATGGTAGCTTTGTAGACCATGGACATCAAGATGTACTGACTGTTGCCATTGGGCAACCAAAGCGCCTTGACCATGTTCGTGCTCCTTGAACCGGAGAAATGATTAGGCAATACTTTGGATTGACTTCAACAGGCTCTCGCAAATCTACATCGATCAGCCCAAAAGAGTTGGATTGAATCAAACAAAATCTTAAGGAGGAGCTGACACAAAATATCAAGGATGACCTAGAGTAGTCTATCACTGAAAAGGTGACGAGATAACTAATGTTGTCCTTCAGCTAGATGTAGTCCCAGATACAACCCTAGGGAATCGTACCTCCTATGGAGCCTGAGGTAGCTCCTTCTACTGCCTGTGTCAGCACAAAGGAAAGTTGTATAGATCCCTCGGGGTAGGACCCAAACATAGTTGCATCAGACGAGCGTGGGTTGTATGTTGGTGACAATTCTCCCTACCTAGTTGCCCTTGGAAGAATTTATGAGAGATCGACAACCGTGTGCAAGGTTCCTTTGGACAATGATCAGGTGAAAGTGGATGTTGAGGAAGTTTGAGATGCTAAAGAGGATCAATTAGTGGGGCAGTCCCTTAACACCTTCTTTACTTAGCCGATACATCTTGTACAACCTTTTTTTTTAAAAAAAAGGTATTTCCTTTTTTTTGTGTTTATTATTATTAAAAAAAAGGATTTGTTACAAATAAAATGTTGACTATCATTGACTTATGTTTATTAATTGTGTAGGATAAACATATACCAAAGAAACCAATGAAGCCTATTGATAGGCCGAAACTTGATGATGATCCTGTATACCAAATGACAATGATGATCCCGCAACTTTTCCTCAAGCCTATGCAGGTGTCGTGGGATGCAATTGTGTTTGGGGTGTACAATGATAATGTCCCCTTGTACATAAAGCATGAAGATCTCGAGGAAATAGCACATAGTGGTCAATGTCTGAACATCACTATTATACAATTGTGGATTATGTAAGTAACTTTAGATTACCACATATTACCTAGTTGATTGTTTTAAATTCATGCATAATTTACTTCATTTTAACAACAATAGACATATGAATAAGTTAAGTCTACCATTGAGGAATGCCTTTGTGTATGGATTCCTTGAGCCATAGTCCATACAAAGATCTAGTCAATCGCAGTTTGAATCTGAGGATTATATTAAGAAATTGATGCAAAATTCACATAGAGATGTCTACATAGGATCATACTTGAATGGGTAAGTAAAACTAAACAAATCAATTTAAATAATGTATGCATTATAATAACTTAATGTTCTCCAATGCAGTGGACATTGGCAACTGGTCATTGTATGTTCTAAGGACAATGTTGTCGCTTGGTTTTATTCATTACACAATAAGCCCGACAACTACTTGAATGGAGTGGTTAATAAATCAGTTATAATTTCTAACACATGTACTTTATCATTAGTATTTGACAATATGAATGCATGTTTCTCTTAACCAGTGCTTTGAAGGGATTGAACGATAGTCAAGGAAGTAATTCTAAGCCAACTGCTAAATGGATTTCAGTTAAAGTTAGTCATTTAAACAATGTTTGATCTCTTCAAAATGATATTTTATTATTGTGTACACTAATTTTGAGATAACTTTGAATATCTTATTCAATTTGGTGTAATAAGCAAAGAGGAAGTACTAAGTGTGACTATTACGCAATGCATTGGATGCCAACCATAGTCCTAGGAGGTTTCAAGGATAATTGGAAAATGGTGATTGTTTACTTGAAAACTAATTTCATTTGTTATAGTTGTTATTATTTATAATGATTAAGTTATTTTTTATTATATCATGCAATATTTTACTGATCCAAGACCATTGGAACCAAAGATAATAAAGACAATTCGCATTCAGTGGGCAAAATATTTTCTAAGAGTTAAAAATGAAGCACTAGGTGTTTAAGGAATTTTACAATTGTATAGTTATGTTTAGCTTAGGTTATAGATGATTTTATGTATTGAGCTTATTGTTTCATTACTTTCAATTTGTAGGTTTAATTTGGGAAATATTAACAAACTAGAAAAAAAAATTTAAAAAAATGCAAAAACAACATTTGTTTTATTAGAAACGATATTGTAATGCACCATACAACATCATTTTTAACCAAAACCGATGTTGCATAGTAGCAAAAAAACATTGGCTCTGCCAAAATCGATTTTGTAAGTATGATACAACATCAATTTTGACAAGAATCGATCTTGTATGGTGCATTACAACATCAGTTTTGGAAAAATCGATGTTGTAATGCACTGTATAACATCGATTCTGCAAAAATCAATGTTGTATCATACTTACAACACCAATGTTGTATGGTGCAATACGACATTGGTTTTGGCAGAATCAATGTTGTTTTTGCATTTTTTGTATATTTTTTATTATACCACATCGGTTTTGGGAAAAATCGATGTTGTATAGTGGATTTCAACATCAGTTTTCATAACCGATGTTAAAAATGATACTTTTAATATTGGTAGTTTCAACATCGGTTCATAACCGATGTTGAAAGTCCATAAAACTCGATATTAAAAGCCTATTTTCTAGTATTATTGAAAGCAACTATAACAGTGGGGAAAGAACATTATCATTTTGCACACAATATTTCTCATTTACAATAGGACATAACTTTATTGCAATTCGTAATAGAGTAATATCTAGTGATCAGAGGGCACATTTGCAATTAACAAAGTTTCATATCCTTATTTATAAAAAAACTCTAATTATGACTATTTTGCAATTATCAAAAGTTCTAAAATCTGTCATTTATCAAGTCAAGGGGTAGGTGTACCTCTAAAAGTGTACCACTAAACAACATATACTTTCGGGTAGACTTTGTTTACATGGGCAATGAAAAATGTTAAAAATATATTTTTATATATTTTCTTTAAAAACATTCGTCTCTTTGTTATAATTTATTGAAAATGATGAAATAATTATATGTATCACATCTTATTTATTTATTTTTATTTTGTAATTCTTAATAAATTTTTATTAATTAGAGAGACTATATTTAAAGAAATGTGTTTTCTTTCTTAAAGAAAATTGGAAAATAAATAAGTTAAAAAATGTGTTTTAGCCTTCTTAATGAACAATTTATTTATGTAACTTCTCCCAAATAAAAAACATCAAGGATCAAACAACACAAGAAACATGGAGTACCATATGAAGCCAATCAAAGTTAATCATCAAGTGCAAGTTTTTGGAAGCATTGCATATCTATATGTGTTAATTAAGGATGAGCATGGCCATGAAAACCACCTACACGCTCATGCAATTGCTGCAAGCTTTATCATCGTCACCTTTTAAACATTGTTGTGCAATCTTTCAACATAACCATGCAAGCAGCTGCATACCTATGCAACTTGTCTAATGTGAAAAAATAATTGGGATTAATTCATCCCTTTCGCAACTGTTAAATGTATGTTATGAGTCATGACAAGATTCTAGTCAGCATCCTTCTCAGAGTTTAGTGTTCGTCTTTTTCAAAAGAGGTTTTCTTTCTCTCTTTTCCTTTTTTTGTGGATTCGTGAATTTTTTGTTATTGATTTTTTATGTTTACTTATTGTTATGAATTACCAAATTCGTAACTAATGTTATGATGGGTCCTATATATCTCGATTTCGTTGTGTATCTAGTTTAAATATATAATGGAATCATGATTCTATTAGGAGTGAATACACAAGGAAAAACAAAAATGTTGAGGTAGAAAAATAAAAAAGAAAAAAGATAACTGGAAATGAGGTGTGGGAGAGACATAATTAGGGAAATAATGAATGTGATGGGAAGGAGGGAGGGAGAGGGGTAGGGGTGTATGAAATAACTGAGAGGGTAATAATGTAAATTCCATGGTTTTCGAAAAAGAATGGAAAGAGTGGATTGTGGAGATGAGAATAGAAATGGCCACTAGAAAACAATGGGTGTGTTATGCAAAAAAAGTATAAAAAAAATTGGGATCGACTATCTCATGGTACGTGGTGGGGAACAGGGTCTCTAATGGTGTTTAGAGATTATAAGTGTGGTTCTTACATGGAGACTCCATGACATTTGAATCATGCACCCTCTTATTTAAATCTTACACCTTTTATGGTATTTTGCAATGTCCATTTCATAATAGACTTTAGGGAAAACAATGAAAGATACAAGATTCAGTAGTGGGAATGCAGGAAACAAATGTTAGACTCTATTGAAACTAGTTCTGGCTTGGGTTTGGGTTGAAAGAAGAACATGATATCTTGCATATCGCTCCCCTAGTGATGTTGCTATTGTCACTACCATCCATAGCAAAATGACAATTTTATCCTTTTTCCTTTTTCCTACACCTAAACCCTTCTCTCTTCCTCTCTTATTTCTCCATCATAACCCCCCCCCCCCCACCATTTTCCTTCCTTTCTCATACTATCTTCTTCCCCTCCATTTTTAGTTGTAGTCAAATTAATTATGATACAAATTAATATCATAAGTTGATTTGATTACTATTAATAAAGGTAATTCATATAACAATTAATTCTATTATGTTTATAAATGGTAACTTATATCCAATTAATTCAATTTTAATTTATAAAATACTAATTATTATTAAGAATGGTAATTTATATCACAATGAATTTAATTGATTTTAAAAAAGGTAACTTACATTTAAAATCAATATAAAATTCTTAAAAAATACACAACGGAATCATGTTTTCGTTGTGTATTTTTTTTTTTACACTCCCTCTTACACAACAAAAACATGATTCCGTTGTGTTATTTGGGGGTGAAGAAATATACAATGGAATCATGATTCCATTGTGTTATTTGGAGTGAAAAAAAATACATAAAAAAATCATGATTTCATTGTATTATTGGAGGGTGAAAAATTACACAATGAAAACGTGATTCTGTTTGTACACTTATACAACATAATCATGTTTTCATTGTACTTTATTTTTTCATCACCATATAGACAACAGAATCATAACTCCATGGTGTTTCTGTCAAAAGTACATTTCTGGAATACTGTTAAAAGGCATCCATTTGGGTAGTGCCAATAGCAAAAGTGGTAATCCCTAATAACAACTCCCCCTAGCGTGAGTTCATATGTTGGTACACTTATACAAGTTTCATGAAAAATTATCTCATATGGATTGCATATTTCAAAAAGTTTGGTTATGAAAACAAGTTAAGTATGAAGTAAAATAAAATTGTAACTTTTACGTTGAATTTAAAATTTAACATTATAAAGTTATTTTGAGGTAAAATTTTCAAACATATACCATTTTACTCAAAACTCAATTTCTTAAAACATTGATTTTAAAAATTAATAATTTTCAAAATTAAGGTAATTGAAGGCTATTTTGATATAATTCATAATTGGGCTCAAATCCATCAAAGCAAAATTTGCTACAAGGTAGTGGTAGGGAATTTGAATCCTTCAGTCTCTTATTTGAATTTCACACCTCTCATTGCATTCCAAAATATAGATTTTCATTTTGGAATGTGTTTTCCGGAATACAATGGCAGGTGCAAGATTCAAATAAGAGAGTGCTAGAAACAAATGCCTAGTGGTAGATGCAAAAACAGGTTCAAGTATATCCAAAAACAAAATGGCAGACTCTCAGGGGATTTGTTATTTCCATCCCATTTTTTTCTAAGTTCACACTCATGCTTTTTATGGATTGTTTTACAAAATTATCTTTGACAGAAATACATTTTCATTCTTCAGAATACAAGTAGAAATGTATTTCCATTTTGTTGTAGGGTTATGCCTTCACAATACACAATGAAAATACATATTTCCACTTTACTGAATATTCATGTTCTTTAGTTAGAAATAAAGAGTTGAAACATTGTATTCAATATAAGTATGGAATATCTCATGAATGAGCAATGTCATTGCAGTGCAACAAGAGGTAGTGGAGCATCATCCTTTAAATAAACCTATTAGAGGAAAAAAATAAAGTTATTCAACCACATATTAAAAAGCGAATACCCATAGTAAAAGAATTGAATGTACAAAACCAATAGTGATAATACGATAATATGAATGAGATAATGATCAACCCTAAAGAGGAAAAAGTGTAAAGCTTTGTATATGTTGTGCTTGATCTTTGATTTGTTTGAGTGCACACATGAGATGGATATGATCAAGACATTGTTTGTGTTAATTTTGAATTTAATTAGCCAAAAAGTCAATCTTATGTGTATGAATGATGAATCCCTTGTCATCCCTTTGAGTCGAATGTAGTGAATGAATTTATTTTTGAACCCTTGAGTTGAGAAGAAAAATAGCATCCACCTTACCTTAAGGAATATGAGAGCATATTTTTTGGTTTTGTTTGACGCAAATTTGTTCCGAATTTGGGGGAGGATGATTGTGTAAATACCTTGTGCATGGATTAAATGAAAATAACAACACACATAGAAGACAAATGTTAAATGTAAAAAAATATAAGAAAATCAAAGTAAAAAATAAAAAGAAAATTTATTGCATTGTTGTTTTGTGTAGTGTAAATAAATAAAAGATGTTAGGAATTGTTGGGAATCAATTTCCTCATGAAGTGAAAAAGGAAATAGTGAATGCTTTCCGAAGACCTTTGGTGTTTTGAATTCAAGAAAAAAAATAGTTTTTCTTGTTACCCTAACGAAGTTACAAGCTAATAGAGTTTGTAGTGATCCGTTTTTATGTGTGTAGGATTGCATTGAGTGAAGTGATGAGCAAAGTTGGGTTGTGTAACTCTAATTGGAAAAAATGAAAATGTACAGCTGAAACACTTAAGTGCTTGAGTGAAACACTAGCCTTGTGAGGAATTGAAGTATTCTTTACTTGTTCATTCCTTAGTGTCACTGGTGGATGCACCTTAAATGCTCTGAGGGCAATTGCCCCCACCAGATTTTTTTTTGTTAACATATATAAAATAAAATTTACCCACATAAAATATTATACATTGCCCCCATTGGATTTTTTAACCCAAAGCCCAAACAAATATAAGACATTCAATACAAAACTACATGCTCAAGTTGATAACGATGCCGAATAGTCTCAAAACAAACTAGGAATCCAATAATTTTGCAGTATAGGAATAACCTAGGTCAACTCAGAGACCTAATCCAATTAGGTTCCAACTTCAATCCACTTATAAATCCGAGCAAGGGATTTCATCAAACAGTTTGCAGACAATTGAAATTCAGAAACAAAATCACAAAATTTAACAAGATTATGAAACAAATTTAAGAGGCATCAATCGAATTCACCAAATCCAAGCAATTTGAATTATCACAGTTTTCTAAAGATGATGGTCCTATCCTATTATGAAGATTCAGTCAATCTAATTATAGGTAATTCAATTGAACTAATCTCTAAGTAAATTGAGATCACAAATCAGATTGAAATATCATCCAATTAATTTGTAATTAGGATTTCAATTAGGAAATTAATTAATTTCCTAATTCATTTCCAATCTTAAACACATTCATAATCATGAATACAAAAATAGAATTGGAGAAGAGGATGAACATTCCTAACAGAATTTGAAATACTTAACCATACCTCAAATTCGTCATTGCTTGAACTGGATCCTTGGATTGGTTAGTTGTTTAGCCTCCCATAGTCATCACCAATGGAAGAACAATGAAAATCGAACAAGAAAACAGAAAAATAGAGTTGACGAGATGAAGAAATATGAAGAACAATTGAGAGAAAAAGAGAGAAAATAGTTTGATCTAAAACTTGCACTAAAAGTTTATGAAAATGTGTTTAGCACAAAATGACACTAACTAACTAACTAGCTCTGAAAATACACTAAGTAAACTAATATATACTTTAACTAATCAGAAGTAATAGATGGGCCCTGATTAGGACCAACTAATCTTTCTAATTAAGCTAATTACACAATGCAAAGATCCAAAACTCGCAGCCCAAAATCCAAGTGCAGAGGCTTTGACTTCCAAGCCAAACATAACCCTCAAAACGGCAGAATTGTCCCAAGTTCATTTGTGACAAAATTGTAGCTCTTTTCCTTAGCTTTCTAGGGACTAATCATATGATCCATTTGGAGGTTTGTAGCGTCCTATAGGTCATCCACAAGGCAGTTAGGTCAAGTAAGCACAAAGTTCCGAAAATAAGCAACAATTATCAATTAAGCTCAATTATTTGCCTAAGACCAAACTAAATTAAGGTGAGAAAATAAGATTAAAGGAAAGGTCCAATAAGCTAAGAAGAATAGGGAAATAATAAACTAAAAATGCTCTATCACAACTCCAAACAACCTTTTCACCTAATTCTCATTATTGTTATAGTAACACAAAAAAAACACCACACAATGCATAGAACACATCATTTCATGTAACATCTCAAAAACAATCCAATAATTATTTAAATAAAGATTATCTAAATATATCTTTTGGTAAAGGAAAAGATAGATTAAATTATTTTATTATATTATATTGTTATTTTTTTTGAAAAGATATTAGTATAATAATATATTAGATTGGATAAAGATAATAAAAATAAGAGATAAAGAAAGATTGGTTAAACAAATCTCAAAAGATATAATTTCAAATTGCGTACAACACTTGTATAAGGATAGACCGTTCCTTTTTCTAGAATCACACAAAAAATAGTCTTTCTTGACATTAGTGGGATGCTCAAGGATTAAGAAAAAGGAAGAAAGTGAAGAAATTCTGTTGAACCAAAGATAACAAAGAACTTGAGTTACTTGCTTCAAGCGGTGAGTAAAACATGTACCTTTTTAAAACTTGCATGATATAATTCTTTTAGGAGTGTTTTTCTTTTGTTATGTTCTTGATATAAAGAAATCAAGATTAATGATATTTTAGTGTTGATTATTTAAATGAAGAATGTTACATTTCACACACTAAATTAGTAACTTATCACACACGTTTTATTACAATGTGAATCGTCCCTCACTCCCTTTCACCCTCTCAATCCTCAAAACGGCCAAACACCACAGCTAAAATTCACTAATCATAATTAATGAAATTTTGGCTCCAAAATTTGACTCCACAAATTTAATTTCAAATTCAAGTGAAATTTGAATAGAAATTCAAATTTCCCTCCAATTTTGTATGACACTTAGGCTATAAATAAAGGCCATGTGTGTGCATTTTTTCAACTTTGATCTTTTGAAAATTAAAATTCAGATTTTAGAGCTCTTTTAGAGCACAAAATTTCGTGCTCTTCTCTTCCTCTCCCTTCATTCATCTCCTTCTTCCTCCAAGCTCTTATCCATGGCCTCCTATGGTGGTGAGCTTCTTCTAGACTCATCTTCTCCTTGAAGTGACGTCTCCTCTCTCTCTTCCTTCTCCATTCCGCTGCTATTCATCTTCCAAGAAGCAAAGGAATCCATTGATGAAGAAGATCCTAGGCCTACAAGCTCCAATGGAGCTTACATCATGTGGTATCAGAGCATCTTCATCTAGGTGATGTTCTTTTGCTTCCTCTATCTTTTTCTTCGGTCAATTCACTTTAATTCCTTGTTATTCATCTTATTTTCCATGTATATCCTCCATTGTCTTGTGGTTTGGTTCTTTTTATAGTAGATTCAAAAAAATAAACCGATTAAATCTTAGATCTACACTTGTTCTTGCATTTCTATGGTTCAAATTTTATAGATCTACTCTTGAATCATGTTTTTGTGTTGATTTTAGGTTCTATCATTTTTCAGTCATAATCTTCTTGTGTTGAACCTTTAGATCTAAATTTTCTTCCAAAATATTTATTAAAAAAAAAACACAAAAATCTAAGTGTAAATCACTTAATCCACGTTGTCTTAGAGTCATGTTTAGTCATAATAATTGTCACATTATGTTCTAAGTTTGTGTTGAATTTTTATTTTCTTGATTGAATTCTAGATACATTTGTTCATGTATTCTTGTCATTCTTAGCCTATATTTTGAATTTTGAGTCTAATCCATGCATGTTATTTAGTTCATAACATGTTCTAAATCAATTCCTAGAAGTAGTCTTGTTGTAGAACTTTTTTTCGTTTTCTAAGTTTCCTACATGATGCCTATGATGAAGTTGAGTTGTGGTGCTGAGTTGTGGCTGGATTTGTGAATCAAAATAAGTCTTAAGCTCTTTTGAATTATGTTATTCAAGATAATTGAGCATAGGCAAACACAAATTGTAACTATCCAAGCCTTAAGCAACATAAACACTACTCTTGATTTCTAGGTTGAAATCGCTGGTGTTGGCAGCTTGAACATATGAACATGTATAAATTACTGGGAATTGGTCACTACGAATTTTGAGCTAAAATTTTTACTGAATTTTATAGACGTATGGAAAAAAATTATTGAAAAAGAACCAAGTGATTCGGATAAAAGTAAAAAATAATAAAAATCACACAATTTGGCAGAAAAATCAGTGTTCGGGAAAAAAAAAGTGAAAGGAAGTGTGCTTGTTGTTTTGGCTCAAAATTTGTTCTATAATTGGTGCCTATTTTATACCAATCCTAGTTCTGAAATTTCAATTGAAAATTACTGTGAATACAACTTCCAAAACTAGAGGTTTCTTGAGTCTTTGTTTTTTAGTTTTTTTTACTCTACTCTAGAGTCATTCTAAGTTTCTCTTTGAGTCCTAGCTTGCTTTTATGTGCTTTTCATTGCTTTAAATGTTGAATAATACTTGAAAATTTTTCTTGTTAAAACTCTATTGGTTTAGCTTTCATTTCATTTTTTTGGTCTTTGGTTATTTCTTGTCTCTTTGTTTCCTTGTTTGTGAGTTGCCATATAGGGAAATGGAAAAGATGATTGTTGTCATCCCTTGAAGAATTTGAGTCAAGAAGCAAGGGGAAAACCACCTTCAGAGCTATTGGACTAAGAAACACTCCAAATTGAGTGAATCACCAAAGAGAGAACAACCACCAAAATTGAGGACCTTTTTTGTAATTTTGTAATTGACAATTTACTTACTTTCATTGCTTTCAAATTTTGTAATAAAAAGGCCTTTCATTGGAAGTAAGTTGGGAGCCTCCAATAGGTCACCCTAATTCCAATTGTGTGTAATAATTTTAGGCAATTTTCCCTTAGTATTGTGAGTGTTTTGTTGGGAACCTTAAATGTGGTCATGCAAACACTCTTAGGATTCGCCTAGTTTACATTTCTTGCTTACTTTCATAGCTTATTTCCTTTACCTTCCATTGTCAAACCGCCTAGATAGCTTACCTTTTACCAATTTGTTTTTACCTTATCTTTCACACCTCTTTTAGTGTTTATTTTGGCTAGTTTCAACCATAGTTTCTTTTACCTTTTGTTTTCAAACCCCCAACAAGAAAGAACCACAACTTAGGAACCAACATGAGTCTTCATTCTTTATCTAGTGTTAATGGTGAGGGTTCTACTCCTAAGGAAAATAGTGGAAGAAATAAGTCAAGATAAAAGAGAGAAAATAAGAGAGGAAGAAAGAAGAAAAATAATGAAAGAAATGAAAAGAGAAAAACATGTCTTCTATAGTAGTTATGACTCTTGCAAGAGTTTAAGTGAAGAACTTAGCGACTATTATAGAGGGTGCCATAGTTCACATTCTAAACATCATTCCCAAAGAAGAGAAAAGGATAGAAGGCCTCAAGAGGTTAGCATTAGCCTCCCATATTTCCATGGAAAAGATAATGCTGAGGCCTACTTAGATTGGGAAATGAAGGTTGAACAACTCTTTGCTTGCCATCATATTAGCGAAGAGAGAAAAGTTCCATTGGCTACCCTTAGCTTTCAAGGGTATGCCCTCTATTGGGGGACTTCCCTTGTTAGGGAATGAAGGATTCATGGGGATCCTCCAGTAGAGTATTGGAATGATCTTAAGAGTGCCCTTAGGAAGAGGCACATTCCCTCCTACTATAAAAGGGAGCATATAGACAAGCTCCAAAGGCTTAGATAAGGGAGTATAAGTGTTGAAGAATATAGACAACAAATGGAACTACTCGTTTTAAGAGCTGGACTTAGGGAGGAGGAAAGAACAAGCATAGCTAGGTTCCTTAGTGGAATTAATATGGAAGTGAGGGATAAGGTTGAACTCCTTCCATATAGGGACCTAGATGAGCTAGTCCAACTTTGTATAAGAGTGGAGCAACAACTTAAAAGAAAGCCTTCTTCAAAATCTTATGGCTTTCACTCTTATCCAAGGAAGGACCAAGCCCAAGGAATTTTGGGGGCTGCACCTTCAAAATCCAAGGAAGATAAGGGTAAGACCATAGAGAAATCCACCCCTAAGACTAGTTCCCAAGAAAGGACTAGCAACATTAAATGCTTCAAATGTCTTGGGAGAGGTCACATTGCCTCTCAATGCCCCACAAAGAAAACCATGATTATGAGGGGTCAAGACATTTATAGTAGTCAAGAGTAGACTACTTCTTCCCCTTCCTCTAGTGGAAGTGAAGATGAAGTAAGGGGTGAAGAGTCTAGAGAGGAAGTCTACCCCCATGAAGAAGGTGACCTCCTAATGGTTAGAAGGCTCCTTGGAGATCAATCTTGTGATCTATCTCAATCCCAAAGAGAGAACATCTTTCATACAAGATGCAAAATTTTAGATAAAACTTGTTCTCTCATTGTGGATAGTGGATCTTGTTGCAATTGTTGTAGCACAAGATTAGTTTCCAAATTGAACCTCACTATCATTCCTCACCCAAAACCTTATAATGGCTCAATGAACAAGGGGAAATGATAGTTAACCAACAAGTGAAGGTACCTTTCTCCATTGGGACATATAAGGATGAAGTTAATTGTGATATAGTTCCCATGGAGGCAGGGCATATTCTTTTAGGAAGGCCATGGCAATTTGATAGGAAGATCATTTACAATGGCCTAACTAATGAGATTACCCTCACTCATCTTGGCACTAAATTTGTGTTGCATCCTCAAACACCTTCACAAGTGGCCAAGGATCAACTAACTATGAAAGATAAGAGGGATGAGAAAGAAAAACTAGAAAACCAAAAGAAAAAAAAAGGATAGTAAGGCCTTGTCTTCAAAGGCCAAGGGGAAGGAAAAAGAGGAAAAGGATTCCTCCAAGAAGATTGTTAAGAAGGAAAATCATTTTGCAACAAAATGTGATATCAAAAGAGCACTCCTTCTTAAACAATCTTTCTACCTTCTCCTATCAAGGGAAACATCCCTTAGCACCGCCATACCTCTTGAGCTTGAGTTTATTTCTCAAGTAAAGAAGTTGTTGGATGAGAGTTTATTTCGCAAGAGCTTAAATCCTTGTGCTTTGTTGGTGCCCAAAATAGGTATTATTAGGCACCAAATACCTAAAATAGTTGGTATGATGAATGTTTTGAGTGGTGCAACCCTCTTTTGTAAAATCACTCATGCACTCAACATCTTCATGATTTGTGTACATAGGGACTCATTAGGTAGGTTTGTTCTTATTTTTAGTTTCAATACAAACTTAGGTGCTCATATGGGACACCTTAGGTTTGTCATAATTTTTTGTAGGAATAATCAACATGAAAATAAAGAAAAAGGTATGTTTTATTCCATTACTTTCCTTAACTTTTTAAATAGTGATCAAGGGCTTCCCATGGACCCAAAGAGAATAAAGGTCATTCCTGAGTGGCCTACTCCACCATGTATAAGGGAATTTGGGGCTTCAATGACTTAACAAACTTTTACAAAAGGTTTGTCCCATATTTTTCTATACTTGTAGCACCACTCATTGAGTTGGTGAGGAACTATGTTCTCTCATGGGAAGATGGTCAGGAAAGGGGTTTTCAGTCCTTACCCTACTCTAACATACCAAACATCACTAATACATATGTTTTTATTGTTTTTACAGGTGTTGAAGAAAGAATCCTTGAGTTTCAAGAACCTATGGATTTGAGGTCAAATCCTTTTCAAGGGGGAGGGAATGATGCAATCCTACTCCCCAAGGGCATTGGATAGAAGACTCCAAGAAGATTGGGCCAAAGATGCAAGAGAAGGCCCTAAGGTTCTCATGAGCCTTAGGATAGATTTTGGGCCCATGGGCTAAGTATGAGCCCACTTATCTTTGTACATATTAGATTAGGATTTCATTATTTTTGGGTCTTGTATTTAGCAACATTAAACTCTTCAAAATTTCCACTAAGTATTGGGAGCTTAGTGCGCGAAGCTCGCTTAGCTTAGCGGATGCCGCAAAAAATAGCACTAGGCCCAGGAAAGCTCGGCTTAGCATGCAGCTATCACAAAAAAAAATTGGTTAAGTTACCTGGGCTTAGCGATTCAGGCTTTCTTAGCCACATGTAGTTCAGCAAGAGAATGAGTGTTCATCCTCAAAAGATGAACTCGCTTAGCACGGTAAGCGCGCTTAGTGAGTTCTTTAGAGAATGCCTATATACAATGAGTACTGATGAACTCGCTTAGCGTAGCATGCTCGCTTAGCGAGTTCATCGCGTTTTCCAGAAAACACAGTTCGTTTTCTTGCACTTTTCAAGCCTCTAAAAGGCATATCAGACATGCAATGTGTGCATCATACTCAATATAGTATACAAGCGTATATAGTCCTAATCTAAAACTAAATCTAACAAAACATAAAAACTCTAAAAATCTAAAACTACAATTGAAGTCTTCTACCCTAAAGTTTAGACAAGAAAAATAGAATAGGAAACATGGAACTTACTTGGATTGTTAATGCTTGGAATTGGAAGTAGACAACGCAAAGAGAAAGCACAAATGCAAAAGGTGCAAATTTTTGGAGAGAGAGAATGCAGAGAAAGAGAGCAAAATCTGGCAATTGTGAGTGTAACTGTCGTTACACTCACTTAAGCATATTTCGACACTCTTGCTTAGCGAACCGCTACGCTAAGCGGGCCAGAGAGACGCTTGGTTTCTCATCGAGGCTCGCTTAGTGGATCCACGCGCTTAGCTGACGTTTCAAATTCAAAATCAATTTTTTTTTTGAACACACAAGTTTGGCTTAGCGCGAGGATCAGACCACTTAGCGAGGTTTGCAGATCTGAAAAGCTGCAACTCTCGCTAAGCCAGACTCTGGCTGGTTTAGCTAAAATGATGCATCTTAAGTACAGAGGAGCATGTGCTTAGCTGATAAGGACTCTCTTAGCACTCACACTGTCGCAATGAATCTCGCTTAGCTGCCATGACTGGCACTTAGCTTCATGGACCTCAGTTATGGCCGTAAGGAATTGCGCTTGGCGACACTGAGTAACGCTTAGCCAAGGATAAGGTGTCGCTTAGCGATCAGGCTGAAGCTTGGCCAAATTTAGATCGAATTCAATTAGGCTCAGCTTGGCCATGGCTAGCTTAGCAGAATGAATCAGCCTCAGATGCAAGGGTTAGGCGCTAAGCGCATGAGACTCGCGGCTTAGCGTATGAATAGAGATGCGCTTAGCGCGAGGCTTGCGCTTAGCGAAAGAACTGTTTTTTTCAGAAAAAATGTTTTCTAATTTATTTTTAGTCCTTTTTCCAAGAAATTGAAACCCTTATGTTAAACATTCAAAGATAGGCTGATATACTTCTATGTTCAGATCATACAACAAGTTCCAAATGATTAAATGCATGAAAAACAAACAAAGATAACAGAAATTAAAATTGGGTTGCCTCCCAGGAAGCGCTTCTTTAATGTCATTAGCTTGACGCATAGCTTAATACCTTCAAGGTGGCATGAAAGTCACATAGAACACATCTTCCTTGAAGTTTCGCCTTTTAGCTAGAAATTACATCAACTTCATATAGTCTGGAAGGACATTCCAAATTATTTCAAGAAAGGTGTTAGTGATTAAATAAAGAATGGCACTTACAATTTGCTCATGCTCTCCTTGCCTTCCTTTCTTGACAATCATTTGATGAGGAAGGTTATTGATTTGGAGAATATTTTCTTGTTGGTTTTCTACTATTGAGAACTTCTCCCATTATTGTTGTGCTTGTTCCTCATCTTTCTCCTCATCTTTTTCTCTTGGCTCATGCTCTTTTACAGGGCTTTTATCTTGAGCTTCAACTTCTACAAAGTATTTTTCTTGTCTGGACATAAATTGAGTCACTGCTTCTGCCAGCTCACCAACTTGATTTCTACAGTTTGGAGTGCTCGTTGAGTTGATTTAGTTGTTTCCATGAATTGCATCAACAATTTATCCAGATTGGGACCTCTTTCTGCTTCATTTTGATAGTAAGGTTGTAACTCTGGTCTCCCTTAAAAGTTTTCTATTGAGTAGCTCTTACCAAAATGAATTTCATGATTTTTCATTGAATTTTCATTAGCTTTTGAGCTAGCATGGTATGCCCTAAATTCTTCAAACACACTTTCAAGATTAGAAGTTCTTTCTTCTTCATATTGATTGTAAAGACTTAACTCCTGTTCCCACCCTTTATTGTGTGCCGTCAAGAAATTCATTTCACCCCTTAAAAAGCTCCAAATCTCATGGAACTAAATCATCTGCAGAAGATTTACTATGCATACAAAGCACTAACAAGAGCAGCAACCACCAAGTCAAGAGAAAAACAAACATAAACAAAAACCAATATTCTTAGGTAATAAAAGAATAAAGAATAGACACCTAAAGACGAACTAACTTCCCAAATAAAAAGAAGTTCCTCGGCAACAGTGCCAAAAACTTGTTCGGCTTTCAGCAAGTGCACCGGATCACACAAGTAGTATAAAACGGTAAGAATTGAGTATCGAACACTGGGGGAACTTGTGTTATTTGGTAGGCTATTTCAGCAAATAGGTGTCTAGTGTGTAAAGGTAAATGTGAATATGAACATGTGTATAAACTATCTGTGCAAAAAGAAAGAAAATCACGCGAGAGAAATGATGTGTAAAAACAAATAGAGAACATGTTGGCCTTCCTAATAGGTGCCTAATGCTAAAAAGATATTCTCTGTCTAACAATGTTCATGTGCTCTTATGGTGTCTCCTGAGAACTAAACCCTGATTCCTCATGATATTTTAGCCTAATCCTGATCAAGCATCATTCGCAGATTCCTCTTGTAAGACTAAACTCAACCAGGACCGCATTAAGATACACATGCACAACTAAATTATCACACCCTGATTCCTCATGATAGTACGACAACTTAGCCCTGTACTATCAAGGACTTTAGAGTCAGACCAGTTTGTACTGTTGAATGACCCTAACAAAGCATGCATCTACGTGATCAAGGTAAAGGCATACTTGAGTTAAAAGCAGATAACATAGAGAACACACAAAACATCATTAAATAGATAAAAATATATTTACATCAGGTATCTACAGGGAAGATCCAACAGAGGATTTGGCTTTCCATAACCAGGAAGCCTTCTTTACAACAAAGAGAAGAACAAGATGAAAGATTGCAAAAATTCAAGGGGTGAGGATGTCTCCTTCACCTCTAGGATCTCACAATCACTAACAAAATCATCTCAAGCTTTCAAAACGGCTCCTGTTTCAAGCTCTGGTCTCTGCAGATCTTTACACAACAAAATATCTCAAAAATCTCTGGAACTTGGACATTTCTCTCTAGAAATCCTAGACATGCAAAGCTCTGAATCCCAGTCCAAACTCCCTTTCTAAAATCTGATTTCAGGCTTAAATAGGTGTCCTTGTTCGTGCTCATGCGCTTAGCGCACTTATGGACCGCTTAGTGCACATTAGTGAATTCTGGCTTAGCGCGTGCCTATCTCGCTTAGCAGATGAACTGAAGTGGTGCGCTTAGTGAGATGAAGCGGTGCGCTTAGTAAACTTGTACAACTCATCTTCTTCCAGAGTCTTCCTCGCGCTTAGCCCACGAGTGTTGCGCATAGCGGACGCTCGCTAAGCCAGCAGGTTGGCTTAGCGAGAAGGTGAAAAACAACACTTTTCAAAGCTTGCCTAATTAACCTCAAATTAAGAGAAAATGATTATTAAACACACAAAATGGAAGTACTGAGTATTTATTACCTATACTTAACAAAAAATACTTATAACACTACAAAATAACCATAATTTGGACGAGTTTGATACAATTTACACAAGTTTTATAAACAAAAGTTAGTCGTTTTCACCGACTAATAGTGAGCATTTGCTTACTACACCCCATTGCCACATCTTATAGTCACACTTTGTGCATGTCCTTCATGCTTTACATGCCTCATGACACCTAAGCACACTTAGTGGAGAATCTTGGAATTGATCTTGGATTAGTGGGCTGAACCATAACTGAAATTCACTAATCATAATTAGTGAAATTTTGGCTCCAAAATTTGGCTCCACAAATTCAATTTCAAATTCAAGTGAAATTTGAATAGAAATTCAAATTTCCCTCCAATTTTGTGTGACACTTAGGCTATAAATATAGGTCATGTGTGTGCATTTTTTCAACTTTGATCATTTGAAAATTAAACTTCAGATTTCAGAGCTCTTTTAGAGCACAAAATTTCGTGCTCTTCTCTTCCTCTCCCTTCACTCATCTCCTTCTTCCTCCAAGCTCTTATCCATGGCCTCCTATGGTGGTGTGCTTCTTCTAGACTCATATTCTCCTTGAAGTGGCATCTCCTCTCTCTCTTCCTTCTCCATTCCGCTGCCATTCATCTTCCAAGAAGCAAAGGAATCCATTGATGAAAAAGATCCTAGGCCTACAAGCTCCAATGGAGCTTACATCACTGTGTGCATTGGTAGCATTATGGTCTTTGTGAAGTTGCAGTTTTTGCCAAATTACGGTAAAACTTTTATAAAAAAATAATCTTTTACTTTTTTCAAATTTTTAATATAAATTATTGATGAGGCTTAACATAGTGAAGAGGGTTTTATTGGTAAGCAATTGGGAGATTAGCTTTATTCTATTCTCTCTTTTTTTTTTTACCTTAATTAGCTTTTTTTTGTAGTGTGCTAAAAATGAAGAAATTTTTAAAAAGTAATTCCATAACACCATTAGAGTCATTTTGCATTTGATAAAGAAAAGTTGATTTGTTTGGCTATGTTTTATCCATCAAAATTTTCTTGTGTGAAACTTATGGGACTTGAAAGTCAACTTGAAACTTTCATAAAAGATGTTTGGTCTAATGATTAGTTTTTAAAGTTAAAAGGGATTACTGATCTTTCTCAAATGTTGGTGATAACTAAAAAGCATATTGTGTATCCAATGGTATACTTGCTTGTGAATCTAGCTTTGATTTTGCCTATGACAACTGCAATAGTTGAAAGATGTTTCTCTGCAATGAATTTTGTAAAGAATAGAATGCAAAATCGCATGGGAGATAAATCATTGAATGATTTTTTGGTTACATACATAGAGAGAAAGAGAGGGAGATATTTTTTATAATATCGACAATGAAAAATCATAGAACATTTTCAGAGTATGAAAATGCATAGAGGACAATTTTATTTTGTAGAAGCTTAAGCACTTTAGATTTCTTTTATCGTGATATTATATATTTTGTATTACCTTGTGATATTTTACTTTTTGTGAAAATATTAGAAATTATTTCTTGCCCCCACTAAGAAAAATTTATGGATCTGCCACTACTTAGTGTTATGCTTGTTGATCTCTTGAACTCTAGAGTGCATTTTCTTTATGATTCAATCATCGACATTTTTAGAAGTGTGATCTTGAGATTGTGTGGCTTGATGTGTTTGAAAGCAAACTTGTGTCTTGGAAACTTGTGATTGGTCATAGTCCTTGGTCTTGCCAATAATCTAACTTAGTTTCTAGAGTTTAGTTTTTCTTTTGCTTAAGGACAAACAAAGCTTTAAATTTGGGGGAGTTTGATAATTGGTGTGCATGCTTAACTTTTGCACCCAATTTACACCACAATTATCTACTTTTCCCTCATTTATTGCTTAATTTTGTCCCGATTAGATATAATTTAATGCTTCCTTAGAATTTTAGTCTTTATAAACAAGTACTTAAAATTTATTAGTTTTTTATGTGTTTTTGATAGAGTTCTAGTTCGTAATGAAAAGGATTGAAAGTTGTCATTGAAGAAAAGCTCGCCCAACAAGGATGCTCGTGGAGAGATGCCATGTGGCATCTCAAGAATGGAAGAAGAAAGCCATGATCTCACCGACTTGAAGAAAATGGAATTAAAATTAGGATTTATGAAGGACTCGCCCAACGAGTCAAGTCTACTAAGTAGTGACTTTTGGAATTCTCCAAAAGCTCGCCGAGTGAGCAATACTTTATTTGAAGTGATAAGACAAAGGCTTTGGAGCCATATAAAAGCCATATTCTTTTGGGATCACCACAATATCGTTTTAGGGCTTAATATGGGCAAAAAAACATTGTTCCATTGCTTTCCTTGAACTTTTTTCCATTTTTCATCCCCTTCCCTCTTGTAACCTTCATTTTGTATGTCTCTCATGTTAATGAGAGGCTAATTTTCCCAGTTCCTCTTTAATAGATTTTTAGGATTGTCCCTAACTGTGGGCTTACCATCCAGCATAGTGGATAACTTCAAAGCACTAATTAAATGAAACATCAATTAATATTGTAATTAAGTTGAACCCTATAATAAAAAACACAAAGTAAATTAATTGTTACAAATTTAACCTTATCCATGTACTATATGTGGCTTTGACGTTTGGGTTGGGATTTTTTTGCAAGAAGCAAAATTAGGCAACAAGATAGGCCTTTAGACAAATAACCAGGAATTGTCGATGTGTGCTGCATTGGAAAACAATTAGTTATGTGAAATAAAGACATTATTTAAATGAAGTTGTTAGTTTTACTTACGCATGAAAGTAAGCTCCTAGGTAAACCTCATTTCTTTATGCATGGAGCCATCTTTAAAGGTATGAAAGCTCTCATATTCCCGAAGTTGATCTGTATGATTGCGACTCCATGAATCCATACACATCACCATTCCTTTGTTGACTTGATTCATGAAAATACCTAAAATGTTTAAATAAGTGTTAATTATAATTTTATAATTTAGACATTGATTAGCAAATGATTCTACAATTAAATGTACTTACTAAGTCCAAAACTGTAACATTGAGAAGTGGAGACACCAATTCTTTAACCTAAGTCATAAACATTTGTGTGATCAATGAACTAATGGAAGTTGTTATTCTGGACCCCAAGGAATACTACATCCCATTATACTTGAAAATTCTTTTTTCATCAAATGTGGGGCAAATGTAAGTAGCTAAAAAATGGGGTCCTTTATGGGTTTAGACTCCTAAGCAACATAAGTCTATTTCTTTTCCAACTCAATATCCTAAAAAATAAACATAATTTAATGTTAGTGTGCAATTAACATTAGAAGTAATCCTATAAAGAAAACACAGTTAAAGGATAAAAATAAATACTTTGGTTGAAATAATCTTGGCAAGACGTCTTGGCCAAGCAATGAATCTGTGTAGGGCCTAGTTGATGCAATCCTACCCTGCAAGGACATTGGATAGAAGACTCTAAGAAGATTGGGCCAGAGATGCAGGAGAAGGTCCTAGGATTCTCATGAGCCTTAGAGTAGATTTTGGGCCCATGGGCTAAGTATGAGCCCACTTTTCTTTGTAAATATTAGAATATGTTTTCCTTCTTTTGGGCCTTGTACTTTGACCATTTTAGGTTTGTAGGGTACCTTATAAATTAAGAACACCCTACCCTATGAGTTAAGGGTGCCTGAATAGTATAGGATTTTAGCCTTGTATTTCAGGGCATTTTGAGTAGCCTTTGTAGTAGGGATTACATAATCATCCCTTTTTTGCCTTCCGGAATGTTACGAAACTTTAGGGATTGCGCACTAACACTTCCTTTTAATTTCTGACATGTCATGGAACTTCACGGATTTTGTTACGACGCTTTTCTTTTGGCTTCCGGCATGTCTCGGAACTTCACAAATTGCCTAACGATGGGTGCCAAATATCTCAAAGTGGTCAAACGAGGGTCGCATCCCAACAACGGATGGTTCCCGGACAAAATTAGGGTATGACAGTTGCCCCTCTTTACTTGTCTTTTATTGGAGATAAAAGGGAAGTAAAGATAAGACACTAATTTCGTTCGAGCAAAACACCATTCGGCTGGTGAACCTCCCTGCCAGCGGAACCTGCAAAAATTTGAAAATAATCAGTACCGACACATCATCTTGATACTGTCGAATTTGTTTCTCTTGGTTGATACAAGATGCAGAATGACCATAATTTGTCTCTGCGTTTTGTTGGACACGATCGAGCCTGGGCGACGAGACACAGAATGACCATAATTTGTCTCTGTGTGCCACCAGACAGGATCGCCTCTGGATGGCAAAAAGGTGCGCGGAATGATCATAATTTTTCTCCGCCCACCTCTCAACTTACTGTCCCCGAATGACAAAAGGCGCAGAATCTGTCTCTGCGCGTTTACCACCCAACTTGTTGTTCCTGAATGATAAAGGGCGCAGAATTCGTCTATGCGCGCTTACCACTCAACTCGCTGCTCCTGAATGATAAAGGGCGCAGGATTTGTCTATGCGCATTTATCACCCAATTTGCGAAATCTGAATGGCAAAGGGCGCAGAATTCGTCTATGCGCGTTTACCACTCGACTCGCTGCTCCTGAATGATAAAGAGCGCAGAATCTATCTCTGCGCGTTTACCACCCAACTTGTTGTTCCTGAATGATAAAGGGCGCAGAATTCGTCTATGCGCATTTATCCACTCAGCTTGCTGCTCTTGAATGATAAAGGGCGCAAAATTCGTCTATGCGCGTTTACCACCCAACTTGTTGTTCCTAAATGATAAAGGGTGCAGAATTCGTCTATGCGCGTTTATCCACTCAGCTTGTTGCTCTTGAATGATAAAGGGCTCAGAATTCGTCTATGCGCGTTTACCACCCAACTTGTTGTTCCTGAATGATTAAAGGGCGCAGAGTTCGTCTATGCGCGTTTATCCACTCAGCTTGTTGCTCTTCAATGATAAAGGGCACATAATTCGTCTATGCGTGTTTACCACCCAACTTGTTGTTCCTGAATGATAAAGGGCGCAGAATTCGTCTATGCGCATTTATCACCCAAATTGCAAAATCTGAATGGCAAAGGGCGCAGAATTCGTCTATGTGCGTTTACCACTCGACTCGTTGCTCCTGAATGATAAACGGCGCAGAATTCGTCTATGCGCGTTTATCACCCAATTTGCGAAATCTGAATGGCAAAGGGCACAGAATTCGTCTATGCGCGTTTACCATTCGGCTCGCTGCTCCTGAATGATAAAGGGCGCAGAATTTGTCTCTACGCGTTTATCACTCATCGAGCGTGTGGATAACCGCATGTCATCGGGCCCGCCGCCTCTGGATGACAAATGGCGCAGAAGAAGACGTTAGTCTCTGCGTGCTATCATGCTTTGAGTCTTATAGATAGCAAAAGTATTTTAAAAGTGCGGGACCAAATGGTTCCCGCATGTCATCGGGTCCACCGCCTCTGGATGACAAAAGGCGCAGAAGACGACGTTAGTCTCTGAAATTCTGATATCGATGACAGATGTCGTACCGGATGTCACGACATCACGCTTCAGAACATGCAAATTCTTTTTGACAGTATGAACAGAATAAGCAGGTAAATAACACAAGAGAATTGTTAACCCAGTTCGGTGCAACGTCACCTACATCTGGGGGCTACCAAGCCAGGGAGGAAATCCACTAAAATAGTGTTAGTTCGAAGATCTAACAGCCACTGTTTACAACCTTCTCACCTAACCACTACCCGTGCAACCTCTACCTAAGAGCCACTCTTAGATATGAGAACCCCTCTCACTCCCTCTCAAACACTCTCCCGTGTTTACAATTAAATCAAATACACACCAGAGATTGCTCTCTGAACAAAAGAGATCAACTCTACACACTCAGGTCCAACACTTGATGTTAGGATAACATCAAGGTGGCTCACAAAACACTCAAGTCCCAAAACTCACAAAATAACTCTTCAATCTCGGACTTGGTACAGAACTCGTGCAGCCTTCATGTTTATATAGCAGTGTGCGTATCTGGGCTGCAACAGCTTGCGCTGGATGAGATCTATCATTCTCCTGAAAAATCTGCACTTAAAGATCTAAAAGATCAAGTTTGATCTTTTAGTTTTTATCTTTAATCTTTAATCCCTGAACGAACTATTCAAGTTTGTAATTCGAACTTTAATTATCTTTTAATTCGTTCCTAGAGATAGATCGTCTAATCTGTTGCTAACTGCACAATAATCTGTTAAAGAGATAACAGATTTATGTGTCCAGTATTTTCGGGCAGGATGTCAGGACATCATGTCCGACATCGTGGATCCTGCAGCTTCAATTCTTCATTTGACATTTTATCTTGCCTTGTGCATTGTGCAGCCCGATCTTATTCCTTGACATAACGTTGGACATCATGTGCAGCAACTCCAGCTTTCCTTCATTGTCTAAGTGCTTATGTTTTAACAAAATTTTAGCCAACCTTTTAAAACTCAGTAGAGCTAAGCACTAACAATCTCCCCCTTTGGCAAATTTTGTCTAAAACATACTTAGACACTCCCTGAGCAGGTACGAGCAGTTATGCAAGTGGGATCAGCAACTTTCATTATCAGAGTAATCAAGCACAGCGGTATCTGTAGTGGCGACAGCAAAATTCTGCAAGTTGCAAGTCGTTTCCAGGATGTCAAGACATCTCACGTGACATCAGCTTTCTGCTCCCCCTGTCTCCATGCTCCTACTGCTGTGAAGCAGTTCACTGCAGCATCTTCTATCAGCTACTAGTCTTTTCTAGGATGTCAAGGCATCTCATGTGACATCAACTTTCTGCTCCCCCTGTCTCCATGCTCTTACTGCATCATCTTCTATCAGCTACTAGTAGTTACAGTAGCTTACATCAGTCATCATCAGCAGCAGCAGTCTCCCCCTCAAAATCATATACATACAACTCCCCCTCAAAATCATGAATCATGCATACATCGTATCCTACTACTCAGAATCATAAATCATGCATAATACTACTATTGCATACATAGTATCCTACTACTCAAAGTCATGCATAATACTATTACTCCCCCTTTTTAGACAGAATTTGACAAAAGTAGAATGTATGCAAATATTAATGTGCCAATATTATAGACCAATAACTAGTAAAAGTAAAAACAAAAAATAAAGGTCTGATGGTCATGGGGAGGCTTCAGAATCATCATCAACTGATTCAGTATCCTCTGCTGCATCTTCCTCTTCCTCAGCTGCTTCTTCTTCTTCCTCAGCTGCTTCACCATCATCAATGCCACTGTCTGAGAGTCTTTTGATCAGGCGTTCCAGCTCCATTTTCTTCTCTGTGTTGGCTTTGATGGTTGCTTCCAGCACCTTGCATGTGTCCTTGAGTTCAGCAATCAAGGCATCCTTGGACACAGCACCTGAAGCAGCAGCTTTCCCTGATGTCGAGACAATGTCTGGGACATGTGTCCCCTCAAACAGTTTGTAATGCAGGGACAGAGCAGATTCTCTCTTCTTCACAGAGTCAGTGTAGTTTAAAATATTTGGATGTTGACTCAACACAATGCCACATAATACAGTTGGGAAGGCAATGGGTAATTTGACAGCAAAGGATTTTGAATGCTTAACAGTTTGATCAAAAATATAGTTTCCAAAATTAAATTTGGACTTGGTTCCAACAGCATACAGAAATTTACCCAAACCTGTGGCAACAGTGGAAGTATGATTGGTGGGTACCCAGTTTGCAGCGCCAATCCTATGCAGGATTGCATACTTCACACTTAGCTTCCCTGCAGAAAGTTTCCCTTTCTTAGGCCAATGCTGGACTTGTTTGGCAGTGATTTCCTTGGCAATTTGATGCTCAGAAACAGCAATATCCACCACTCCTTCAGTTGGTCTGCCCAGGTATTTGTTGATCACAGCAGGGGAGAATCTAACACATTTTCCTCTGACAAACACTTTCTGATACTCATCACTCTTTCTGTTTGTTATGTCAGAGGGAATGTTGACAATGAATTCCCTGACTAGACTTTCATAGCAATCTCCCAACTTGGTGACAGTTTTCAGCAGTCCAGCAGCCTTGATGAGGTCCATGATCTCCTTGCAATCCAAGGCATCTCTTCCCAGTTCTCTTTCTAAGGCAAGCCTGCATTGATATACAAATTTCCACCTTTCAACATTGCCAATGGAGTGGAATGAAATGTTGTCCAATGGTGCATCAGGGACATTTCCAGGCACCTTTTTCCCTGATTTCTTGGCCCGCTTGATGTCGGGAACATCTAGTTCGACATCATAATCAGAATCAGATGAGGAAATTTCTTTCCTCTTCTTGGAAGGGATTGCAACTTTGCTCCATCTGGATGTGGTAGGAGTGATTGGAGTGCTCTTCTTCTGTGCCATAGTTTTGATTCGTCCAGACCTAGTAATGGGGGTTTTTCCCTTTCTGCTTTGTAATCTTGCTGCAATGCCAGGTGCCAACTGTTTGGCAATGGGTTCCTCATCAGATTCTACTTCTTCTAGGTCAATGAGGTCACCTGGAGCAGGTTCTGGTGCCCTTGGTGCAGGGGTCTCCTCTGTGGCTTGATCCTCTTCCTCTGTTGATTCCTCTTCACTGGGTGAAGGGAGGACTTCAGCATTTGGGGTGGAAGATGTTGGAACATCTTTCTCAGCATCAGGCACAGAAACATTTGGGGTGGAAGATGTTGGAACATCTTTATCAGCATCAGGGACAGAAGCATCTTTCAAAATGCTACTCACAATACTGCGGATCTTCTTATCCATCTCCGGGTCTACTTCCCTAGGACTTGTTGCAAGGCTAGGGTTTTCGGAAATCTTCACTCCCTGTTGTCTTTTGGGGACCAGTTTTTCAGTAACAGGGGCTGAACCAGGAATCATTTGTATGGGTTGGATATTGAATTCAGGTCGTTCCTGGTTTGATGGTGCTTTGGTGGATGATGGAGATGATGGTACAGAGGGTGAACCAGGAGCTGAGGTTTCTTTTGGTGAGGTAGCCATGGAGAAGCAGAGCCTTTGGAATGATTTCGTGAATTTCTGAGAGCTGTTGGGGAATGCTGATGAAACCGAGATTACCACGTAAATATGAGTTTGAATGAGGAATGTAGAGGGACGTGTGAAGCAACGGTCGAATTTGTTTTGGCCTAGTAGAGAACGCGCTATTAACGTTTGAGCACGTTCAGATAACAGTAATTGCTATAAATCCTCTAGCAGACAAATGCCCAGCTTGCCCCTCAGTTTTTCAAACTGATTTGCATCCAATGCCTTTGTGAAAATATCTGCTATTTGTTCCTCAGTGTCAACATGCTTCAGTGTGATCACTTTATCATCAACAAGATCTCTAATATAGTGATGTCTAATGTCAATGTGCTTGGTTCTGCTGTGTTGAACAGGATTTTTAGAAATATTAATAGCACTCAAGTTGTCACAATACAATGTCATGACATCTTGTTCGACATTGTACTCCTTAAGCATCTGCCTCATCCAAACTAGTTGTGAACAGCTGCTTCCTGCTGCAATATACTCTGCTTCTGCCGTAGATAGGGACACACAGTTCTGCTTCTTGCTGAACCATGAAATAAGATTGTTGCCCAAATAGAAGCATCCACCAGAAGTGCTTTTTCTGTCATCTGCACTTCCAGCCCAATCAGCATCACAATACCCAACCAGCATTGAATCTGAACAATGACAGTACATAATCCCATAGTCACTGGTGCCATTTACATATTTCAGAATTCTCTTTACTTGATTCAAGTGACTTATCTTAGGATTGGCTTGATATCTTGCACAAACACCTACTGCATAGGTGATGTCAGGTCTGCTTGCTGTTAAATATAGTAAGCTCCCAATCATGCTTCTGTACAGACTTTGATCAACACTGGTGCCAGCTTCATCCTTTGATAGCTTGAAGTGAGTAGGTGCAGGTGTTCTTTTATGGCTGGCATTTTCCATTCCAAACTTCTTGACAATGTTCTTTGCATACTTGCTTTGTGAGAGGAATATGGTGTCTTCCATCTGCTTCACTTGGAGTCCCAGAAAATAAGTCAGCTCTCCAACAAGACTCATCTCAAATTCAGATTGCATCTGTTGGACAAAATGTCGAAGCATCTTATTCGACATCCCTCCAAACACAATGTCATCAACATATATCTGTGCTATCATCAAGTTTTCAGCATCTTGTTTGACAAAGAGAGTCTTGTCAATTCCTCCCTTCCTATATCCTTGCTGAGTAAGGAACTCTGTTAGCCTTTCATACCAAGCTCTTGGAGCTTGCTTCAATCCATAGAGAGCCTTCTTGAGCCTGTATACATGATCTGGATGAGTTGGATCTACAAATCCCTTTGGCTGCTCCACATAGGCTTCTTCATTCAGGTATCCATTCAGAAACGCGCTCTTCACATCCATCTGGTACAGCTTGAATTTGAGGATGCAAGCTACACCAAGTAACAATCTGATGGATTCAAGTCTAGCAACAGGAGCGAAAGTTTCATCAAAGTCTACACCTTCAATCTGAGTGTAGCCTTGAGCAACAAGTCTGGCCTTGTTTCTGGTTATAACACCTTCTTCATTGGTTTTGTTCTTGAAGATCCACTTGGTGCCAATCACATTAGTTCCCTCGGGTCTAGGAACTAGCTCCCAAACTTCATTCCTTTTGAATTGCTCCAATTCTTCTTGCATAGCATTGATCCAGAACTCATCAGTCAGTGCCTCTTTCACATTCTTGGGCTCAATTTTGGAGACAAAGCATGAGTTGGAGACAATCTCAATCTCCCTTGATCTTGTAGTGACCCCTCTGTTTGGATCTCCTATAATCAGCTCCTTGGGGTGCATCTTCTGGATTCTAATGGAGGGACTCTTGTCAGGTTTATTGATGTTTGGTTCATCTGTAGCAGAATCAGAGTTTTCTGCATTTTCTGCACTTTTAGCTGTATCTGCTACATCGTCTCCCGATGTTCTGACATCTTCTTCGACATCCTTCTTTCTTGCTGGAGTTAGGTCATCAACAACCACATTGATGGATTCCATCACAGTTCTGGTTCTGGAATTGAATACTCTATATGCTCTGCTGTTTGTAGAGTATCCCAAGAATATTCCTGCATCACTTTTGGGATCCATCTTTCTCCTTTGCTCTCTGTCTGCCAAAATGTAACATGGACTTCCAAAGATGTGGAAGTGCTTGACAGTTGGCTTCCTCCCTTTCCAGATTTCATACAGTGTGGTTGGAGTCCCTCTTCTAAGTGTGACTCTGTTGTGGATATAGCATGCTGTGTTCATGGCTTCAGCCCAGAGATTATAGGGAAGTTCTTTGGCCTGAAGCATGACCCTAGCAGCTTCTTGCAAAGTCCTGTTTTTCCTTTCAACTATGTCATTTTGTTGTGGTGTAATGGCTGCAGAGAACTCATGAGTGATGCCTTCAGATGTGCAGAATTCAGTAAACTTGCTGTTTTCAAACTCTCTGCCATGGTCACTCCTAATTCTCTTGATAACACAGTCTTTTTCTCTTTGAAGTCTTAGACTCAACTCTTTGAATACTTCAAAGGTGTCTGATTTTTCTCTGATAAAGTGGACCCAGGTAAATCTGGAGAAATCATCCACAACAACATAGGCATACCTTTTTCCTCCAAGGCTTTCAACTTGCATAGGCCCCATCAAGTCCATGTGAAGTAGTTCCAGCACCCTGGAAGTGGTCTGATGTTGAAGCTTCTGGTGGGACATCTTGACTTGCTTTCCAATCTGACATTCACCACAGATTCTGCCTTCTTCTATTTTCAGATTGGGAATGCCTCTAACAGCACCTTTGTCAATGATTTTCTTCATGCCTCTTAAGTGCAGATGTCCAAATCTTTGATGCCATATTTTGACTTCATCTTCTTTGGAGAATAGACATGTGGAGGAGTAGCTGGTTTCTTGAGGTGTCCATAGGTAACAGTTGTCCTTTGATCTGCTGCCCTTCATTAGGACTTCACTCTTCTCATTTGTCACCAAGCATTCTGACTTTGTGAAGTTTACATTGAATCCTTCATCACACAACTGACTGATGCTGATCAAGTTCGCAGTCAGTCCCTTCACCAGCAGTACTTTGTTCAGACTAGGAAGTCCATCATGGACTAGCTTTCCCATTCCAGTGATCTTTCCTTTAGAGCCATCTCCAAATGTCACATAGCTAGTGGAGCAAGGTTCAATGTTCACCAGGAATTCTTTAACTCCTGTCATGTGTCTGGAACAGCCGCTATCTAGGTACCAATCTTCCTTAGCTGATGCTCTAAGTGAAGTATGAACAACAAGACTAACAATCTTGTGTTTTGGAACCCACATCATCTTCCTTCCACTGCTGCTACTTTGAGTTCCATGATGTGGATGGCCATGTAAATGATAGCAGAAGGGCTTTATGTGACCATACTTGCCACAGTAGTGACACCTCCACTTCTTTCTTTTGCTCTTTTTCTGCTGCGTTCCATGATGTCGAGACCGATGTTGTGACATCGTGGCTCCAGTGCTGTTTTTGGCAGGAACAAATTCTGTCATGGTTGTTCTGCCAGCAGATTTATGATTAAATCCAAGTCCTCTCTGGCTTCCAACATTCTTCCCAAGCTGTAGCACCTCATCAAACATATCTGAGCCTTTATTCAGCATCTTTATTGATTTTGTCATGTTTTCCAGTTTAGAGTTCAGAAAACCAATTTCTTCTTTAAGCTCAGAGATCTCCTCTTCATGTGCCTCCTTCTCAGCCTCCAGATTTGCAATGACCTTCTTCAGTTGTGCTTCTTGCTGAAGAATCTTCTCACTTTTGATGCATAGTTTTCTATAGGATATAGCAAGCTCATCAAAAGTGATTTCACTATCTGTATCACTTGAATCTTCAGCAGATTCAAATCTCCCAGTGAGTGCATTCACATCTCTGTCAGAATCACTTTCTTGTTCACTCTCTGTATCATCAGACCGACATACAGAAAGTCCTTTCCTCTGCTTCTTGAGATGAGTGGGACATTCAGCTTTGATGTGTCCATAGCCTTCACACCCACGGCATTGAATTCCTTTGCTGTGACTGGGCTTTTCATCTGACCTTTTCTGGTATTCACTACCTTTCCTGATGTCGAAAGGGATGTTCCGGACATGTGGTTTCTGCCTCCTGTCCATTCTTTTCATCACTTTGTTGAACTGTTTTCCAAGGAGCACAACTGCGTTAGTCAGACCTTCATCAGTATCCAGGTCATACTCATCTTCTTCTCCTTCATCATTGGACACGAACGCCAGGTTCTTGCTCTTCTTTTCAGTCCTATCCGAGAGTCCTAGCTCAAAGGTTTGAAGGGAACCAATGAGTTCATCTACTCTCATGTTGCAAATGTCTTGGGCCTCCTCTATTGCAGTGACTTTCATGTCAAATCTCTTAGGCAAAGATCTGAGGATCTTTCTCACCAGCTTTTCATCTGTCATCCTTTCTCCCAAGGCAGTGCAAGCATTGGCAATTTCAAGAATGTTCATGTGGAAGTCATGAATACACTCTTCCTCCTTCATCTTCAGATTTTCGAATTTTGTAGCCAATAGTTGCAATCTGGACATCTTCACTTTGGAGGTTCCTTCATGAGTGGTTTTCAGGATTTCCCATGCATCCTTGGCCACTGTGCATGTGTTGATCAGTCTGAAGATATTCTTGTCAACTCCATTGAATAGAGCATTCAAGGCTTTGGAGTTTCCAAGTGCCAATTCGTCTTCTTCTTTTGTCCAGTCTTCTTCTGGCTTCAATTCATCAGTGGGCTTTCCTTCTGTGTCCAGCATCTTGGGATGTTCCCAGCCTTTGATGACAGCTTTCCAGGTTCTGCTATCCAGTGATTTGAGGAAGGCCACCATCCTTGCTTTCCAGTATTCATAGTTGGTTCCATCCAGAATTGGTGGTCTGTTCACTGGTCCTCCTTCTTTCTCCATGTTCATCAGAATTTATCTCCCTAGATCTCACTCAGTGATTTCGAGTGCCCGCTCTGATACCAATTGAAATTCTGATATCGATGACAGATGTCGTACCGGATGTCACGACATCACGCTTCAGAACATGCAAATTCTTTTTGACAGTATGAACAGAATAAGCAGGTAAATAACACAAGAGAATTGTTAACCCAATTCGGTGCAACGTCACCTACATCTGGGGGCTACCAAGCCAGGGAGGAAATCCACTAAAATAGTGTTAGTTCGAAGATCTAACAGCCACTGTTTACAACCTTCTCACCTAACCACTACCCGTGCAACCTCTACCTAAGAGCCACTCTTAGATATGAGAACCCCTCTCACTCCCTCTCAAACACTCTCCCGTGTTTACAATTAAATCAAATACACACCAGAGATTGCTCTCTGAACAAAAGAGATCAACTCTACACACTCAGGTCCAACACTTGATGTTAGGATAACATCAAGGTGGCTCACAAAACACTCAAGTCCCAAAACTCACAAAATAACTCTTCAATCTCGGACTTGGTACAGAACTCGTGCAGCCTTCATGTTTATATAGCAGTGTGCGTATCTGGGCTGCAACAGCTTGCGCTGGATGAGATCTATCATTCTCCTGAAAAATCTGCACTTAAAGATCTAAAAGATCAAGTTTGATCTTTTAGTTTTTATCTTTAATCTTTAATCCCTGAACGAACTATTCAAGTTTGTAATTCGAACTTTAATTATCTTTTAATTCGTTCCTAGAGATAGATCGTCTAATCTGTTGCTAACTGCACAATAATCTGTTAAAGAGATAACAGATTTATGTGTCCAGTATTTTCGGGCAGGATGTCAGGACATCGTGTCCGACATCGTGGATCCTGCAGCTTCAATTCTTCATTTGACATTTTATCTTGCCTTGTGCATTGTGCAGCCCGATCTTATTCCTTGACATAACGTTGGACATCATGTGCAGCAACTCCAGCTTTCCTTCATTGTCTAAGTGCTTATGTTTTAACAAAATTTTAGCCAACCTTTTAAAACTCAGTAGAGCTAAGCACTAACAGTCTCTGCGTGCTATCATGCTTTGAGTCTTATAGATAGCAAAAGTATTTTAAAAGTGCGGGACCAAATGGTTACCGCATGTCATCGGGCCCGCCGCCTTTGGATGACAAAATGCGCAGAAGACGACTTTAGTCTTTGTGTGCTATCATGCTTTGAGTCTTATAGATAGCAAAAAGGTGTGGGACCAAATGGTTCTCACATGTCATCGGGCCCGCCGCCTCTGGATGACAAAAGGCGCAGAAGATGACTTTAGTCTCTGCGTGCTATCATGCTTTGAGTCTTATAGATAGCAAAAAGGTGTGGGACCAAATGGTTCCCGCATGTCATCGGGCCCGCCGCCTCTGGATGACAAAAGGCGTAGAAGACGACTTTAGTCTCTGCGTGCTATCATGCTTTGAGTCTTATAGATAGCAAAAGAAAGTGTGGGACCAAATGGTTCTCGCATGTCATTGGGCCCGCCGCCTCTGGATGACAAAAGGCGCAGAAGACGATGTTAGTCTCTGCATGCTATCATGCTTTGAGTCTTATAGATAGCAAAAGTTTATACGGATAACCGCTTGGGTATTTCTTCTTGTCGCATGACTCCAAGGTCAGTATGATAGAGATTGTGGGGCGGCCGAGAAAAGCGAGGCTCTTGCTCCTACGTATCCTCAATGAGGAACTCAGACCTACGTAGTTCTGGATAACTTGTGAGACTAAAAATAGTCTCGGTGTTTTCTTCACTAAAATGCGAACATACTTTAGTAAAGAGACAAAACTTCCAACTGATCAGAGCAACATATTTTTTGGATGAAAAACAATGTGTCTACCGGGGAAGGAGAGTATACTGATGAAATCTTCTCATAACCATAAATGAGATTTTGGATGTTAGCATTTCGCTTCTAAATGAGCATTTAGAGGAAACACTGGGTTCAGCAAAAATAGAAGAAAATCACTCAAAGCGTATCAATCTCACACAGGTAAGTGTTTCATCCTAATTCCGAACCATAGATATGCCATGACTTGATTTTGCAAATTATTTCCTATCAAATCGAAGATTACATGCACGATCATGGATCAGTAGGAATTTTTCTTGGGAATGGTGTTTTTTTGTGGGAATTTTGGTTTTGAATGTTTTTGGCCTTTTCCTTTTCTATTTTTGTTTAGTGCGGGGCGAAAAAGTCGCTGACACACAGGATTTTGGTTGGTAATCAAAGGGAGAGGACCACTTTAGGTCATGGTTTCCTTTCTTTTTATGTTTACTTTGGTGACAATTTTGTATTGTTCAGATATTGTCTGGTCCAAAGACCTTTCTGTATATTTCTTCTGTTTTCTTCCGATCTTTGATTGGGAATTTTCTTTCCTTTTTTTGCTTTCTCCCACTCTTCGATTGGGAATTTTCTCTTTTTGTTTTCTCCCGCTCTTCGATTGGGAATTTTCTCTTTTTTTTTCTCCCACTCTTTTGATTGGGAAGTTCCTTTCTTTTTTGTTTTCTTCTGAGGGCAAGGTTTATGCTAAGTTGGGACTTTGGCTCAAGGCTTGTAGAACGGATGGACATGATATATGTCAGGGTGTTGGTCTGGTTCAGGGATAAAAGGGAATGTCCCACATTATTTCCATGACACAAATGCAACAATGATGATTTGGAAATTTTATGCAAAACTAGTCATGCATGCACCTATGTGGACACTCAAGTGTCGAAAAATTTTTGGTCATGTGATGCTAGGGCTCATAATTCATTTTCTCTATTTTAGTCAACCCAGTGTTTCCAAAATATGTTCTTTTATCAATTTGTGCATTCATCCGAGTCTATCTTGGGTGTTCGGAAAAACTTTCACAGCATTTACCCTTCAAATGTGTACACACATTTTTTTTCAAAAACTGGTTATGATCAGTGAATTCTTTCAAGGAAAAGTTGGAATTTATCTCTTTTCACAAGCATGTTGTTTTTTAGCTAGACAACTTTTTATTTTTATTTATTTTCCTTTTTTTCTTCCTTCTTTTTCTTTTCTTGCTCGCTCTTTTTGCTCTCTTTTTTTCCATGAGGTATTTTGCTACCTAAACATATGTATATTTTTGTGAGGTATTTTGCTATATACATGCGTGTCCAAGGTATCTTGCTACCTAAACATACATATATATGTTTTGTGAGATATTTTGCTATATACATGCATATCCAAGGTATCTTTCTACCTAAACATACATACATACATATATATATATATATATATATATATATATATATATATATATATATATATATATATATTGTGAAGTATTTTTTGCTATATACATGCATATCCAAGGTATCTTGCTACCTAAACATACATATATATATTTTGTGAGGTATGACTACCTTCCGAGCTTGTGCTTGTTTCATTTAAATTCCTAGGATCATGAGCAACTAGGTGTGTCCTACTATGACTTGAGAAACAAAAGGTGATCAAATAACAAGCAAAAATTTAAAAGTTACTAGGTTGCCTCCTAGTAGCGCTTCTTTAACGTCTTGAGCTGGACGCATGATGACTTGTCGACCACGGACCTAGTACTTTGCTTACCTTTGGCTTTGGACTTGGTCGCCTATTGGTCGGCCATGTGTCGTAGGCAATACTCTAACCTTTTTGTAGATGAGCTGAGGGGCTCTGGAGGTGGCGGCGGTGCATTTGTTGCCTATTGCTGGCCATCCCCAGGCTGTTGTGGTGTCTCGCCCTCTGCCTGCCTGGGGGCGCAATACTTCTTGATGAAAGCTTGATTAGTAGGAGGCCTGATGACCTTGCTGGGGCGACGGGCACTCCGTAGAACTGACAGAGGCCCGTAATCAGAGCTAGAAACCCTAAGACCCTGTTGGACTTCCCCGGGTCCACTGGGTGTCTTGCGGGCGCGATCCCTGCAAACAATAGAGGCATCAGAAACCAGTTGAGAGAAGTGCATACTTACCTATGTCGGAACGGCACAGACCAACTGATATTTCTGCAGGGGGAGATCGACATTGTGGTCGCTGGGCAGAATGTTGCTAAGTAGCAATGTTATACATATCTGTGTAAGAGTGGTCATGTTGGTGCGCATGATCCGCACTTGTCTCTTTGCAGTGGCACGGGTGAAATCTCGCCCTGGTATGCATAGTAGCTACGTGATAGCCTCCCTCTCTGGTTGTATTCGCACAATTGGCCCCCTCCAATATCAGCGGGTGGCCTGGGAACTGATAAAAGGAAACTATTGGCCCCTTAACCGGGAGTGCAAGTCTCGGTTAAGCATTTAAGGACAGAGGACCTTAAATTCTTTTAAGGTGCAGATGTGGAGCCCTCTGAAAGCGAGGACGCGTAGCCCTCTAAAGGCGAGGGAGTGTGCAACCCTCCGAAGGAGAGGACGTGCAGCCCTCTAAAGGTGAGGACATGTAGCCCTCTGAAGATAAGGACGTGTAGTCCTTTGAAGACGAAGACGTGTAGTCCTCTGAAGGCGAGGGAGTGCAACCCTCTGAAGGTGAGGACGTGTAGCCCTCTGAAGGCGAGGACGTATAGTCCTCTGAAGGCGAGGGAGTGCAGCCCTCTGAAGGTGAGGACGTGTAGCCCTCTGAAGGTGAGGACATATAGTCCTCTGAAGACGAGGACGTGCAGTCCTCTGAAGGCGAGAGAGTGCAGCCCTCTGAAGGTGAGGACATGTAGCCCTCTGAAGGTGAGGGCATATAGTCCTCTGAAGATGAGGACATGCAGTCCTTTGAAGGCGAGGGAGTGCAGCCCTCTGAAGGTGAGGACGTGTAGCCCTCTGAAGGCGAGGACGTATAGTCCTCTGAAGGCGAGGGAGTGCAGCCCTCTGAAGGTGAGGACGTGTAGCCCTCTGAAGGTGAGGACGTATAGTCCTCTAAAGGCGAGGGCGTGAAGCCCTTTGAAGGTGAGGACGTGTAGTCCTCTAAAGGCGAGGACGTGTAGTCCTCTGAAGGTGAGGACGTGTAGTCCTCTGAAGGTAAGGACGTATAGTCCTCTGAAGGTGAGGACGTGTAGTCCTTTGGAGGTGAGGACGTGTAGTCCTCTGAAGGCGAGAACGTGTAGTCCTCTAGAGGTGAGGACGTATAGCCCTACGAAGGCGAAGGCGAGGACGTGTTGTCCTCTGAAGGCGAGGACGTGTAGTCCTCTTAAGGTGAGGACATGTAGTCCTCGGAAGGTGAGGGTACTAGTATCCAAGGGTCCACCCTTATGAGAAAGCAAGAGATTGACTTATTGAGAGGGCCGGTCATTCCAAATTCAAAAGATTGGACAGTAGATGTAGGAAATCTATGCAGTTAACATGATTTTTAAGGATGCAGATGTATGCAACCTTTGTCGTGAAATTTAGTAAATGTGGACTTCATATGAAACAATCCAATATAATGAAAAGTTGTACAATGTTCATGACATTCTTTCCCTATTTTGTGATTTTGATTTTGATTTGATTTTTTTGGAAAACACAGATTGACTGTCCTTTTGAAAGAGGTGATAGTCCATGCAACCTCATCCTATCTTTTGCAAATCTCTCCGAGAACTCCCTCAGAGTGTATGTTCTATTTGATTTAGTCACTTGACCATTTTGGAGTGACGACAATGGAGTCGTTTGATGTTTATTCAATCCATTGAAATTCCAGGGTTTGTCCCCCCCTTTTTTTGTTTAAAAACATCGACGGGTGAGAACTTTTGATCTGCCCCTATGTTTACTTAAGGCTCATGCACGATGCCCCTCATTGCCCCAGTGTAAGGCTTTGAGGTGCCAATTTTTATCTTTTGTCATGACCTTGTAGTTGGGAACCTATTGGGTGAGAACTTCTAATCTGCCCCTAGGTTTACTTAAGGCTCATGCACGGTGCCCCTCATTGCCTAAGTGTAAGGCTTTGAGGTACCAATTTTTATCTTTCGTCATGACCTTGTAGTTGGGAACCTATTGGGTGAGAACTTCTAATCTGCCCCTAGGTTCACTTGAGGTTCATGCAGGATGCCCCTCATTGCCCTAGTGTAGGGCTTTGAGGTATCAATCGTTGTCTTGTTTTCACAACCTTGTAGCAAGGAAGAACGAAAGAAGCGATTGATTCTTGAGAAAAACTTGAAAGACAAACTTTCCAGAATGAAAAAATGAGGTCGCATGATCGTCTATAT
Source organism: Glycine max (assembly GCF_000004515.6). NCBI lineage: Eukaryota > Viridiplantae > Streptophyta > Magnoliopsida > Fabales > Fabaceae > Glycine > Glycine max. The sequence goes on from NC_038246.2 coordinate 32,116,983, forward strand.
TTTTACTTGAAAACCCAGTCAATCAAATGCCTTTTTTATTTTTATTTTGAAACTTATTTTTGCTTTACTTGTCGTTTTACGGCACCCCACCAACGTGCAGGACGAGTAATCTTTTATTGAATGGTCTTGGAAGTCAACACTCAGGAGCGCAGGTCGCTTTGAGCAAACAAACCAATGGCTTACACTCACATTCCGGTGGAAGTTGAATAAGCAAAGATGTGTTTATGAAAGGATGAGAGAGACAAGGATGTCAAATTCATTCTTTTTAGCATTGTAACTGTGGTTTACAATAATGGCATAAACTTGGAAATCCTAATGAGTCATTAGAGACACCTAACAATAGCCTTTAAAATTGCCCCATGTGTGGTGTCGCTTGTCAATGTCAAGACTCATACGTGATTCTCCTCAAATTTCAGCCAGCCCACATCAATTAGACTTTGCACCTTACACTTCAGGGTCATACAATGCTCAATGGAATGCCCCGGGGCTCCTCCATGATAAGCACACATTGCGTTCGAGTCGTATCCTCGGAAAAATGGAGGTTGAGGAAACCTAGCAGGGGTTATGGCTACCATTGCAGTATCAAGTAGATAATGGAGCAAGTTAGCATAGGACACCAAAATTTGGGGTGAATCCTACAGGCTTTTTTGCTGCAAAATTCCTTTTTGGTTTTCGCTAAGGGTGGTGTTTGGGCATTGGTTGTGTGGTAGGTGGGTTTTGTGGTTGATTTAAGGATGGCCTTTGTGGATAACTAGGTGGTGGATAAGGAGAATGGTTGTTATTGGATGAGTAATGACATTATTGGATTGATGGGAAACTTAGCCATGTAGGAACGGCAGTCGCAGCATGGGTTTCTCCTTCATTCTCACCCTCTTCATTTGCCCCAATTTTCTCATTTGTCAAAGCATGATGATCAGATTTGCCTCTTTTGACCCACTTCGATCATTTCGCCAACAAAGACCAAATCCACAAAGCTCGAAGGTGTGTAACCCACCATTTTTCATAATAGAACACTTGTAATGTGTCTACTATCATTGTTATAATCTTTTTCTCTGTTATTGGGGGCGCTACTTGAGCTGCCAGGTCTCTCCATCTTTGGGCGTGTTCTTTGAAAGATTCGTGCCACTTTTTGCACATGTTCTGTAGTTGCATCCTATCCGGAGCCATATCAGAATTATACTGACACTGCCTAACGAAGGCAACCATTAGGTCCTTCCAAGAATGGAATCAGGAAGGTTCCTAAGTTAGTATACCAGGTGACAGTTGTCCCAGTAAGACTTTCTTGGGAAAAATGTATCAGCAGCTTCTCATCTTTTGCGTATGCCCCCATCTTTGGACAACACATCTTTAGATGGTTCTTAGGGCAAGTAGTCCCCTTGTACTTGTCAAAGTCTGGCACCTTGAACTTGGGAATGACCATGTTTAGGTACTAGGAACAACTCTTCTAGGTTAGCAAAGGCATAATCTTCGCCTCCTTCAATGGACCTGAGCCTTTCCTCTAGATGATCCAACTTTCCCATTTCTGCCATAGCATGAGGGTTTTAACCCGGTGTGGTTGTGGGTGATACTGAGGGCCCTCCAAAATGCTTTGCAGGAGTATACCACCAACTGCTTACCCTTCAGTGGCATATCCGAGGCAAGGCTCAAAGTCAGCTAGATTGTGGTGGGGCATCTCATGTGTCTCCCCCATAGGTTGAGAGACATGTGCATGATCAGATTGAAGTTGTTGGCTTTCAATGAGCATGGGAGCGGAGTTATTGACATCCTCCTTGGGAGGCGAGCCATATGGCGGGAAGGCGTGCTTGTTTTGAATTTGCACATCATGGGGCTGTCCGTACTTCCCAAATCTTTGCCCACCATATCTGAGGTTGGATGATTCATTTGGTTAATATCAGATGGGGGCATCGGGTTCACCTTAGCAACAGTGTTGGTAGCGGCAACTGCAACCGTATTGGCTTCCATTATCTTCTTCATGCTCATCATGGCCTCCACCACTGTGGCCATTTTCTTTTTCATGGCCTCCATGTCGGCCTTCATATGCTCTTGCACCTCCTTTACTTCACCCATTACTCTAGCTCTAGCACAGGTTCGGTAAAGGCACCGTAAAGCGTGTTCTTTTCTTTTTGATAACAATGATTAAGTTCATTTTTATTTTATTTTTTATTATTATTTTTATTTTTTTCAAGGAAAGAATGCAATGAGCAATGCAACCAATGAAAAGCATGGATGTATGTGAATGATACACAGTTGAAGTATTGCGAATTTTTACGCAAGACATAGGGTTGAATCAATTTAGATTTTTCAACATGGTCCATGACATCTTGGTCAAGGTGAAACTGGAAGTAACAAGGACATCAACAGTCCTAAATGTGTTTGGCAGTAGACGAAGCAGTGATGTAACTCGATTCATCTTTGGCCCCAATTTTTACAAGATGGTTACTTCCATACTTCAACTTGACTTGATGAACTTTTTTTGAAAAAGCATGAGCTTAGTTCAACCCTATAATCCAAGGAATGGAAATTCTGATCGCCAATACTTCAACGACCTTTCATAGGGATGAATGATTCGGGCATACTTTAAGCCATGCATGGAAAATGTAATTATGAAATTGAGATACCCGAAGAAACATCATTTCCTAGTTAACCATGCATTAGGTACCATGTTCACTCATTTTGTTTTTAAGTGAAACGGGTTTATGATCCCAACATGGTTGGTTCATGGTACCGAATATATGCAACCAAGAATGCATCATGAATTTTCATGCTTCCCATTTTGTTTTTGTTTTGTAGAGGAAAATGCAAGGACCACGCATGATCGAACATGAAAACAAAAGGTATGCAGTTTGTAGAACAAAAAGTATGTTGAACGCATATGCATGATGATGCAATGACTCATGAAAAATGTGATGTTGGAATATGATAACGGACAAATGCAGGAACGATATGTTCATTATGATGCCATGAAGAGATGCTTATGCGATGCATGATATGAATGCATGCTAGAGATAAAATGTGGGAGTGATTTGATTTGCACTGATCTTTGAAGTAAAAAACACGGGATAAACTCATTTTATTCAGAAAGTTTATAACTAGTCAAGATCTGAGTGACAATACAAACTTCCTAGCGGTTCCTAATTATATAGGCCATTAAGTCTATCATATGCTGACAATAGTTGAGAAGTCCGTGGATCTCCCCGGGGACGGAGTAGGTGTCCGCCATTGCTTTGGCCTTGGCTAGCAATCGGGGAAGCTCTTGACTCCCATTCAAGGTAAGAGCAAACCGGTCCATCCACATTGTTGCCTCTTGATGTAACGCGTCGATCACCCTTCCTCTAGCCTCCTTTTCCGCGTACACTTGGGTATACTCGTTCGCCACTTTATGCTCGTGGGCCGTGGCTAGATTTAGTTCTTCTTGGTACTTGCTGACGATGGCTAGCATATTGGTCTCTATCTCGCATAACCGCTGAGACAAGTTTCTTTTGGACCTTGAGCAAACCTTCAACTCATCTTTCAAGATCAAACTGTCTACTCGTGATCGGTCCCTTTCCTCTCTCCGGAGCTTAAGCTCGCTATTGCTGCCCCACAGAGCCCCTCGGAACTTGTTCCGGCCGTGCTCTTCCCTACGAGCCCTCTTGGTCTCTTGTTCCAAGGCCTTGGTGGTAGCTATATTTATATCTCTCAGTTCGGCATTCTCCTTTCGGATCTTCAGAGCTGCTGATTTGAACCTTTCTTTGGCTGCTCGAGTTCTGTCCTAAGGGCCTGCACCTCTTTGTCTTCCTCCGATGCCTCAACCTCCTCCCTTTTGGCGGTTCTCAAACTTGGGAGCCAATCCAAACCTCGCACGTGGGCTCTCAACCACTTACGGTAGCCACCGATGGGCCCATTGTTACTGCCCCTGAGTTCCTTGTCCTTCTTTTGCACCACCTCCCATGCCTTGCGGACCTTCTGAAGTGTCTCCACATTGGTCTTATTGAAACCTCGTGTAAGTACAGGCGCGAGCTCTTCCTCTAGCGGTGCTCATCGGGTAGCCAAGTTGCCTTATAGCAAGAACGGGATAGTAACTGATGCAACCCCTTGTCCCCATCAAGGGAACATTCAGAAATCCTCTGCACGAAATAAGAACCCCAGTTCTTCCTTTTTTTCATCGAAGGAACCAGTTGACAGACGCTCCTTCTTTGTTTGCTAAGAGTTGGTCCCAATTTGCCCCTCCTTTCTCTATGCATGAACGATGGCTTTCTAGCAGGCAAGTATGCCTCACCTCTTGGCGAAAAAGGTGTGAAACTAACCATACATAAAGAGCTAGAGTACAACAAACAATCCTTGTATTGCTCTTTTCACATCTTCGATCGAAGGTGTCATATAAGTCGGCTAGCATAGCGACAACCGGGCTTTCCTTGTGGCTATGATAGGCAAGAAAATCGTCGATCACTGCTAGGTCCACCAACCCATCCACATTCGGAAAGAGGACTCCTCCGAACATCAACAGTGCGAGAATATCTATGAACGGGTCCCACTCGCCTTTACCTGCCCAGATTCTTGCTTTTGCCTCCAAATATTTTCTTGGCATTCCAACCACCCCATTTTCGACTTGCTTCCTGTGGTCTAATTCATGCGTCGAGATTTGGACTATCTTGGAAATTCTAGCTAATGAGGGATAGAACCCTAAGAAGAGGTATGGTTTCCTTCCCCCTAGAAGGCATCCTAGGATCTCTTCAAATTCTTCCACCATAGGTGATAGCTGGAAGTCCCCAAAGGTGAAGCACCTCAACGGCTGATCATAATACTGGGCAAGGGAGGCAATGGCCTCTGTGGAGACTTCTACCATGGCTAAGTCCCAGATTTTACCGTAAGCTTTGCGAAAAACTTGCCGCTGGAGCTGACCCATTAACTGCCCTAACTCCTTTAGACTGGTGGTCCCTAGGCTCTTGACCTTGACTTGATAGAACCTCCTTTTAAGCGAAGGCATTTGACTTGATCCCATGTTTTACTAAAGTGAACAAAAATTAGTGCGAATTAAAACTCCGACATCTATCATGGGTGGAATGGATGAATGCATGAAGAAATGCATATAACACAGATGTGATTTATGAATACGGGACCCTCCGTTGGTTTGACAAAGAGAGGGGACCAAAACAGAATCCGTGCGTGATGCATATGCGAAAGTCGCAACACGAGAGTGTACAGTATGACAATATTCACAAAATATAAGCAAAAGGGTACATGACACTTATGCATGGCAGTGCGAAAAAATGGCACGCAGCGTGTCCACTTCGTGCCCCTATTCAAGGGACCTATATGGGAGAGAGCTAAAAAGGTTTTTAGTGATAATCCCCAAGGTGGTCATATCTCTCTTGATGGTCTCTAGAGGTATCATCCTCTTCGAATAACATATTGCAGCAGTAGGGACTACTAGCAACAATATGTTATCAAAGAGAAAAACTCAAGATGAGGGTTCACTGTAATCAAGCAAGTCAGAGACCTAGCATGATCACAGATTCACCTCCACTCCTTATGTTCCCACGAACCTGGGTATAGGGCCTTTTTTCAACTCACTGTGTGTGCAAATAGTGTTGGTGTTTGTGTGCATCAAATGAATAAATATTTACCTCATGCATACATTTTAAAACGCACTAAAAGCATCAAAGAGTTATATACACAAGAACATAAGAAAAATAAAGGGAAACCAACAAAGGAGAAAGTCATGATAAAAATATTGCACAAGATTATATGGTCTAACTCTCTAAAAACAGTCCCCAGTGGAGTCGCCAACTGTCGCAACCTACCCTTCAGCGGGAGGGCGACGCGTGACTCGCGGGTGCGTGTCCCAAGAAAGGAATACGCGCGGAGTCACCACCAATATTTATTTGAGGAAAATGTCGGAAAAACCGGAAAAGACGTGATCTATGAACTCTAAGTGAAAGGTTTGGGAGTTGTATTTACGCATGGGGAAGGTATTAGCACCCCACGCGTCCGTCATAAGAGACGGCAGCCTTTAATCAAATGTGTAAATATGACTTCAATTTATATTCTTTTCCCTTTTTACGTTCTTATGTCTTTTTTATGCCTTTTTATGTTTTTATCTTTTGGTGGTCGACAAAGGCGTTTCCCTTTGCTCCTACGTATTCCTCAATTGTGATGAAAAAATCAGACCTACGTAGTTCTTTTGTGAACAAAGCGTTTTGGTTTAGTTATTTTTTATCCTTTTTGCAAGATATGTTTTTTATTGAATGAAAGGTCATTTAAGGCGTTGGACCATTAGACAATCTTTCGATTCTTTTGAAAAGTGAGAAAAAATTTAAGGCATTGGACCATTAATGATTTCTTTATTTTTTAAAGAGGTAACAAAGTTACATATTGATTTTAGGCCTTTTAGAAATCTACACTTAACCAATAAAAGCGGAAAAGACCATTTCAAGGCGTTGGACCTTTGAAAATGGCTTTTTTAGGCGATGACAAAAGTTTGGTTTATGAATTGATTTTAGCCTTAGTTTCACTTTGGTTATTAGTCGATTCGATTAAGAAAGAGAAATCCCAAAGAAAAAAGTTCGATTGATTTTTTTTATTTATGTTACTAAAAGATATTTTTTATTATTATATTATTATTTTACCTCTTTTTGGTTTCCAACGTGGTTACGGCATGACCGAACGGTCGGATTTCATTTTAACAGAAATTAACGGATGTTACAATTCAAATGATCGGTGGAAATTTATTTTATTTTTTGATTAGGCGAGAAAATGACTTAAGTAAATGACTAAAGCACGTCAAAATGGGGTACGGAAAGTAAATGAAATGAAAATAAAAGCATGTGAAAACAAATAAGGACCACTAAGGGTACATAGAATGAATTGAAAAGTTCGGTTTCGGGAACTTACCGATTGAAGACCGAAGAACGACGAAGAACGAACGAAGAACATCGAAGAACGGTTGAAAATCTTCGCGAAATCACCCACGGAAACGTTACGGAAGTGCCTCGGCTTGAATTTTCTTCACGGAAACAATTTTTCTCACTAATTTTAAGTGAATCTCAGATACCAGGAGGGTTGAACATTTTTGTTCTTCCCTCCTTCCCCTATTTATAGGAAAAGGAAGGAGATGTTTGTCACCCAGCTCGCCCAGGCGAGCTAGGTTGCTTCCTCCAGAAGCAACCGCCTTCTTGAGGAACATCCTGGAAGGCCCAAGTGGGCCTGGTTGCTATTTGAACCCTCATTTTTACTAAATACACCCCCTGCCTTTTTTTGGTGATTCTTTTTCCGTAAAGTTACGGAAACTTACGAATTTCATAACGATACTTGTTTTCTTTCCGTAATGTTGTGGAACTTTACGGATTACGTAATCATCCCTTTTTTGCCTTCCAAAATGTTACGAAACTTTACGGATTTCGCACTAACACTTCCTTTTAATTTCCGACATGTCACGGAACTTCACGGATTGTGTTACGACGCTTTTCTTTTGACTTCCGGCATGTCTCAGAACTTCACAAATTGCCTAACGATGGGTGCCAAATACCTCGAAGTGGTCAAACGAGGGTCGCATCCCAACAACGGATGGTTCCCAGACGAAATTAGGGTAAGACATATAGCAAGTTTAATCAGTGGAAATTCTAAAGAATCATGTGAACAACATTTAGCATAAGACATGTGAGGAGGTACATGGAGAAAAATGAAGAAACAAGAATAGAGGAGAAGGTAAAGCTGAAAATTAATGGAGGTTTAAGGAGCACCTACTTGAAGCTCTAATGCTCTGATATCACTTGATGGAAGCTTGCTTAAAAAGCTTCTATGGAGGCTGGATCTTTGAGATTCACAAAGGTCCTAGCCATGGAGTTGCAGCGGAAGATAAAGGAGAAAAGGAGAGAGGAGGTGCCATCCACTAGGGAATAAGCCTTGGAAGGAGAAGATTCACCACCAAGTGAGTGCCATGGATAAGAAGCTTAGAGAGGAAGCTTCAATGGAGGAAGAGAATGAGGGAGAGAGAAAGTGGCATGGAAAATTGAAGGAAGAAAGGAAGAGAAGTTGAACTTTGAAGTGTGTCTTACAAGACTCTCATTCATCAAAGTTGTGACAAGTGTTACATATGTTTCTATTTATAGCCTAGGTCACTAACTAAATGAAATTCACAAATAAATTCACTTTGTGAATTTCATTTTCATTTCATGTGAATCTAAGAGGAATATTCCAAGGATATGCGAAAAGCATCTTAGCATATACCCTTTAGATGCCACAAGAATGGAAGGTGTGACTCTAGCACATGGGAAAGGAATATGACACATGAATATTCTAAGAATTTGCCAAAGGCATCTTACCATATTCCTTAGGAAGCTAAGGGGGGGGGGGGGGGGGGGGGCAACTACACACCTCTCCAATAGCTAAGCTCACCCCATGCCAAGATACATGAAAATACAAAATAGTCCCTACTAGAAAGACTACTCAAAATGCCTTGAAATACAAGACTAAAATCCTATACTACTAAGGTACCTTTAATTCGTAGGGTAGGGTGTTGTTAATTTGTAGGGTACCCTACAAACCTGAAATGGCCAAAATACAAGGCCCAAAAGAAGGGAAACCTATTCTAATATTTATAAAGAAAAGCGGGCTCATACTTAGCCCATGGGCCTAAAATCTACCCTAAGACTCATGAGAATCTTAGGGCCTTCTCCTGCATCTCTGGTTCAATCTTCTTATACACTTCTATCCAATGCCCTTGCGGGATAGGATTGCATCACTAGTCCACTATCTGAACCTCATCAGAGGGCATATGGATGTCAAAAAGAGGCACTAAGTGAATGGTTGAACCCCAATCGAATTAGAGGGCATATGAACCTCATCAACATATGAACCTCATCAGCATCAAAAACATCTTCAACCTCTACCCCAATCGAATCACCCACTAAAGGCACTAAATGAATTGTTGAAGCCCCCCTCGAGAACTTTCCTAACAACCATAAGTCAACAAGAGTCCTCATTCTCAATGTACAAACCACACCGAGCTAAGTCATTAGTGTGAGTGTTTTCCCTTAAAGGACCAACAACAGTTGTAGCATCATAGCTCGTGTTTGAGCTAACATGTCCAATAAAAAGAGTTGTAGGTCGCTTAATTGGCACAACAATAGTTTTAAAGAATTTGGATGTAATGGCCTTAAATGATTTTAGACATCGAGGACCAAAAGGGCTAAAATGTTGCAACTATAAGGACCAAAATGGGATGTTTTAAATTATAGGGACTAAAACGAAAAGTAGTTGCAGCTAATACTGCAAGGACCAAAATAGTTATTAAACTAAAGAATTAAAAAATATGCATCATTTCATTATTTTTTAAGGCTTAAATATGTTTAAGATTCCTAATTGTCAGACTTTAATTTTATTTGGACAAGTTTTTTAAAAAATGAAAAAATAAGGAAAAAGAAAAAAAAATAAAAAAAAAAGCTAAAAAAGGGAAAAGAAGAACAATAATAAAATGAAAATAATAATAATAATAATAATAATAAGGATAAAGAGAACAGAAGAAGAAGGAACAATATAAAAAGGGGATTTCTAGGCATCAATTACACAGGAAAAAAAAACACAAAAAGAACATAGAAAATAAGAAGAGACATGAATCCCAAGGAGGTGAAAGGAGCTAACAGCGTCGCCCCATTTGGCACTGCAATCAGAGAAGAAGAAGAGGGCTCCAGGTATCCCCTCATTCCTTCCCTCTCATCTCTTCCTTTTCCCCTTCTTCTCTCCTTAGCTTTTCATTCCCTCTCTTCTTTCCTTTCATTTTTTTTTCGTTCTTTCTTTTGGTTTGTGGTTTGATTCATTGCATCTCACCAGTGAACCCCATGGCTACTAGCGAGATCCTTAGAATTTTGTTATTGATGCTTGTTGCGCATGATTTTAATGAAAAAAATGAAAAAAAAAAGAAGTTGAAACGGGTCTGGTTTGTTAAACCTAAAACAAAATAAAAAAATTTATTTACACCACCATTTACACATACACCTTATTTCATTTTCAGCCTTGCTCATTTTCCAACAATCTTAAATAAAATAAATATTACTAGTACACCCCCTTTCTCCATGTATGCACCCTTACCACCTAGGCTGATGATCAGGCCCACCTTGTCAACACTCCATCAGTATTGACTAAGTCAAAGTGAACCCTTTGACTTTGACCCTAAAAAATGAGTAAATAATAATAATAATAATAATAAATAGGTAAATTTGTAGGCAATTCTTAATTTTATTTTTCTATTTATCTTTATTGTTTATATTATTCTTCAATTTGATTATCTTTTTATTGCCTAATTAGTTAGTTTAATTAATAATGTGTTGTAAATATTTTGCTACTTATTTATTTTATTTCCTCCCACGTTTTAACCCCGCTCCCTTAATTACTAAGTGTATTCCCCGCTTCTATTCTATCCATTTCTATTCCCATTTGATTTATTTGTGCACGTCTCTTCCTTTTAATTAGTTACATAGCGCTATATCAATTATTTATTTATTTATTGCAATTTTGCATTAGTATTCTTTAGTACGTGCTTGCATTTCGTGCACTCCATGCTCAATCTCCATGCTCAATTTTTGTCATCACCTTTTTCTGGAATAGAGTGAAGTTTGGCAGGCTCATTTGCAGATGAGGACGGTGCTACGGGTTGAGGTCCTTGACATTGCTTTCCCGACCTCAATGAAATGGCACTGACATTTTTGGGATTTTGGACAGCTTGAGAAGGCAGCTTGTCAGAATTCTGGGACTGTTGTTGATTCAATTGGGTAGCCAATTGTCCCATCTGATTGGTTAAGCTCTGAATGGAGGCTCTGGTCTCTTGCTGAAACTGCATGTTCTGCATAGTCATTTGCCTCACAAGTTCTTCGAGGGAAGGTTGTGGAGGGGCCTCAACTGTTGGCTGTTTCTGGGGTTGTTGCTGTTGTTGGATTGGTGGAGGAATGTATGGTCTGCTTGGGCCAACAGCATTTTGGAAGGAAGGAGCAGGCTGCTGTTGTTGTTGCTGAGGGCTGGACCATCTGAGGTTAGGGTGATTCCTCCATCCAGGGTTGTATCTGTTGCTGGAAAGGTCATAATTGCTCTGCTGTGGTTGATTTTGCTGCTGAGGTTGAGGAGGTCTATTGTATATATTTGCTGCATAAGCTTCAGGCTGTTCAATTGCTCCAGGTTGCTGCATGGAAGGGCAAAGGTCTGTATGGTGGTCAGCAGAGGAGCACAAACCACAAACCCTTGCGACAGGTACAGATTTCTGATTCAAGGCCAGCTGGGTTACCAAGTTGACCAACGCATCCAGTTTGCCTTCAAGCTTCTTAGTTTCAGATGATGCAGATGGGTTTGTAGCTACCTCATGCACTCCTCTAATGACTATGGCATCATTTCTGGCACTAAACTGCTGGGAGTTGGAGGCCATCTTCTCAATTAAATTTCTGGCTTCAGTAGGAGTCATGTCTCCAAGGGCTCCACCACTGGCAGCATCTATCATACTTCTCTCCATATTACTGAGTCCTTCATAAAAGTATTGGAGAAGAAGTTGTTCTGAAATCTGATGGTGGGGGCAACTAGCACATAGTTTCTTAAATCTCTCCCAGTACTCATACAGGCTCTCTCCACTGAGTTGTCTAATACCTGAGATATCCTTCCTGATGGTTGTGGTCCTGGAAGCAGGGAAAATTTTTTCTAAGAATACTCTCTTAAGGTCATCCCAGCTCGTGATGGACCTTGGAGCAAGGTAATACAGCCAGTCCTTTGCCACTCCCTCTAATGAGTGAGGAAAAGCCTTCAGAAATATGTGATCCTCTTGGACATCTGGGGGTTTCATGGTGGAGCAGACAATGTGAAATTCTTTCAAATGTTTGTGCGGGTCTTCACCTGCAAGGCCATGAAACTTTGGAAGCAAATGAATCAGTCCAGTTTTAAGAACATATGGGACATCCTCATCAGGGTATTGGATGCACAAGCTTTCATAGGTGAAATCAGGTGCAGCCATTTCCCTTAGAGTCCTCTCACGAGGTGGAGGTTGTGCCATGTTCTGAGAATGTGCAAAATCAGAATGCTCAGAATCGGAATGCTCAAAATTATAATGCTCAAGATCAGGATGTTCAAAATCACCAATAACAGAATGCACAGATTCACCAGTTATGGAATGCTCAGAATGATCAAAAGGTATAAAATGATGCCTAACTAATCTATGAAATGTCCTATCTATCTCAGGATCAAAGGGTTGTAAGTCAGATGGATTGCCTCTAGTCATACACTACATTCAGCATGCACACAACTAGTTGCCTTGTCATGTAAATAAAGGTGTAGGTTTGAACTACAGCTACCCTCAAATGATATCCAAATGACTTGAAATTTTGTGAGCAACCTTATAAAATGATGAGAAGATAGCACAAAAAATTTCAGACAAAAATTCAAAGTCTAACTATGAAAGCTAAAAATGGTAAGTTAAGAAAAATAAGTGAATAAAACTTGAAAAATAAAAAACTTTTGACAGAATCGCTTTTTTTGGACGATGGAGACCTCATCCAGCCTACGGCGGGCTGCCACGGCGTAGGAAATTTTTTTCTACCCCAAATGCATATATAATAATTGCGATTTTGATAACCGGAGCAAAAGTTATGGCCGTTTGAAGTTTTGACAAACACAAAATTTGCTAGTTTTTTGGAACTTTCAAATCTGACCAAACTAAAGGCTCTAGCTATTTTTCCCACAAAATATGGATTAAAAGAAGTTACCACAAAAAAATTCAGCCAAAAATAACAACCCTAGCTACTAAAACAAAAAATCTCAAATAATTCAGCATGGGTGGTCGCTAAAATCCGTCTCTAGCTGATTTCTACTACTACTCTGTTTTTGCCGCAAGCTGATTTCTACTACTACTCTGTTTTCAAGCACAATCTTCACAGCAAAACACCCAAGACTGAAACAGGGGAAACGCTTAATGGTAAAACTGAAACAGAACACACATTAAACAAAACACCAGGACACTAATCAACACTAACACACATACTAACAATTAAAACACGAAAGGATTAAACACACAACACTAGCTAGCTGTTATGAACCTTTGGACACTGCTCCCCGGCAACGGCGCCAAATTTGATCGAGGCCGTACCCGAATCAAATAAACGTGAAAATGCAGTAACTAGGAAGTGATCCTAGGTCGTTTCCCAACGAGCAGTGACAAGCCAAATGTTCATAATATGCTTGCAGTAACAGTAACGATGGGGGGGGGTTTGGTTGTTTGGTAATTAAAGAGCAGAATAAATAAAATGGAATACGAAACTACTAATATTAAAAACGGGTTGTTTCCTCTTATTCAGAAGCCACTCTCTTATCCTGGGTTATGGAGAATTCGTCCCTAACAATCAACCACTTAATCCAACCCTATTTCAATTTACTAAGCGAAAATCAACTTAGGGTTTTCAATACGTGATTAGGCACCACATACACCAGTTAGCCCTTCGTCCATTAAGCATGAACGCAAGTTAGGCTCAAAGGCAATTAATCGAACACGAAGCGTGCACTGATTAATATTCACGAAATTGGGATAACTGGTGAAGGGAAAACTGCCAGGAAACCACATTACAAGCGAAACCTCAAAGAGAGTTGGGCTTCGTCCTCAAAAGGAAACAACACCAGAAAATCTAGCCTTCCATGGATTCAAACAGAAAACGCAATTGAAACATGAAGCAGAAACGTAAATGAACGGAAACGTAAATGAACAGAAACGTAAACGAACAGGAATGTAAAATGGAACAGAAACGTAAATGAGAGTAAAAGAAGAAGCAAGAACGAAATTGTAATTAGAAGCAGAAAACGTAAAATTGCATTACGAACTCAGAAGCAGCAAAACAGAAAAACGAAAAACCCTAAAACAAAGCTCTGAATAATGAATAGCATAACAGAATAGAATGCCCTGCACGAATCCCAAGGCAGCTATTTAAAAAGAGTCACTCAAAGTCACTGGGCCCTATTACAATACTCTGGCCCAAAACGAAATAAACACTGAACAACATAAAATAAAATTGCGAAATTTCCTAATTAGAAATTAACTAAGGTAAGCGCTGCTTTATTTGCCCTCTTCAAGTCCACAACCAAAATCCGGATTAAGCCCAATGTTTCATTAATTCCTGAAATTAGATTAAAAACATCAAATTAGCTAAATGAGCCCAAATTATAAAACTGCCTAATTAATTGACAATTAAGACCAATCAATAATTAAAATGGTGCAAAAAGGGTTTAGAAAATAGAAGAAAATGATGGCACATCATAGGGACTCAAAACAAAATTCGGTAATTTATTAGGAACCTTAAACATATTTAAGTCTTTTTTTATATTTACTTATCCTTATTATTCATTTTCTTTCTTTTCATATTACCTTGCACCATACTCTACTGGACTAATTGAGGGATTTTGGTTGAGTCGATTGAACATTATGCACAAATTGTTATAATCCTTAACTACCAAAGTTTGATTCCTATGGATAAAAAATACTTTATTGAACTAAAACCGTTAAACCAAATAATTATATATTATTGTTCATAGAATCTACATTGTCAATTTGATTTTGAAAATTAATAATATAAACTTGTTCAATCAAATTCTAAAATGGTGGGGGGTTGAAGCACATGTATGAGATCATAGGTTCATACCTGAGTGAGATCATGGTACACAAAAAAAATCAAATTCTTTTGGCCAAATTTGATCATATTTTAACTCTTTTTTTGCTCCTTTGAGGTCTCACATCACTACCAAAAAAAAGGTCTTTCATGACGGTTATAACATACATTCAAAGACGGTTTTGAACCATCTTTGAAGTCAATATCGTTAAAAGTCTTAACTTTCTATGATGGTTCTTAAAAAAACCGTCTTAGAAAAGGATATCATTCTAAGACAATTGTTAGCTAAAAATCGTCTTAGAAGAATATTCTTCTAAGACGGTTCTTGTATAATTTCTAAGACGATTTTTAAAACAACTGTCTTAGAATTATTTTTTTAAAAAAAATAAATTTAAAAATTATTGAGTATTCTAAGACGGTTCTTTGGAAAACTGTCTTAAAAAGTCTACTTTCTCATATGATTTTACAGAGAATCGTCTTAGAATGTCTTTTTTTAAAAAAAATTAAAACATTTGAAGATTCTAACATGATTTTTCAATTTTCTCAAAAACTGTCTTAGAAGGGTACCCTTCTAAGACAGTTTTTCTAAGAATCGAGACAAACCGTCTTAGAATGCATTTTTTTAAATAAAAAAAATATTATCATTAAAAAATTGAGCATCTTACTTTTATTCATAACACCAGCAAGGACCTCAAAGCCTAATTAAACATTAATTAATGCACCAAATCACGCATAAACATAGGCTAACAACAAAAAAGTGGAACCACTAATAAGATTAACACAATCAATTAATCAGGCTTAAGGCACGAAAGAAGCATTCCATTTCAAGCCCAAGCACAAATTAAAAATAACTAAATAAATTAAAACGAGTTAGTATATATAGAAATAACAATTTTCTTTTTCTAAATCAATAATTATAAAAAAAAAAACAACTATTCCTACATCAGACAATAAACAAAATAACAAGAGGTTCAAATTTGAAACATCATTAATATAAATATTATTTTTAGAAATATATATTTTTTAAAATAATATTACCTTTTAAATAAATATTTATTTTTTAAAACATCATTGATATAAATATCATTAATTTCATCATTTTGATAGCGAATAAGTATTAGGGAAATTTTAAAAATTTATGTGGAGGCCTCTACGTAAAAACATTTCAGTGTAAAAAGGGAAGCATAAATAATGAATAAATGAGTGAAAGTGTAGTTTTTCAAGCATTTTTATGTGACCATTAAATTAAATATATGAACAAAATGATTCTATGAAAGCAAATATACATATGATACAATTTTTTATTTATTGAGAAGAATTAAAATAACACCCTTAACAAATGCTGGCTAATGAACATTGTAAGGACAAAATAGATAAGCATAAGTTATCTACAATGTACAAGGAGTAGCAGGTAACCATATGATACTTAATAAGATTGCTCACTAGCCGATATAAAACCATGTTTGAAGTTACTGTGTTAACTAGGCGTTGACTCAGAATCCATCCATAAACAAATGACATTGTCGTGAAGAAAAAAGGCCTGAAATGATATATGTCAAATTCATCTATGGAGACACGAGCATCAAGAAGGAACCTAATAGTAATAAAAATAAAAAGACAAACTTTGATTAAAAAAGAAAAGGAAAAAAAATAGAATTTAACCATGCTTCCAATTATTTGTTGTCTGATAGTTTTGACAGTTTTTTCATGTTCTCTTCAAATTTCAGGATCAATTCCTACATGAAATTATGACTATTACCATTTTTCTTTTAATAGACAAGAGCAAAAGATGATCAACCGATAAATTAAAATTTTAAAAAATAACCTCATTTAAGTGTTTTCGGTGCCTAATCTGACCACTTGTGGTTGATGGGGTAGTGGTACTGGTATCCTTCTGCATTCCTCTTCAATCAGACTTCACCTAATTGGAAGACAATATAAACAACACATATACGCATTACCTCAAAAATGGAATTCAAATTTAACCGCAAGAGAAAACGTCTCAAAAAGGGTGCCCGCTGACTTCCAGCAAGCCTGCTATTGCATAGTATAGTGGACAAGGAACTTGATTTCTTGTTGAATTCCTATAGATGTTTGGTTAGAGAAAACAAACACAATAAATCTAAAGTGAAGAGAGAAAGTTCAACTTTTGACAATATACATTTAAGAATAAATGGCATAACTCTTATCTTTCATTTCTTGTTCATTGAGTCAAAGGAGGTAGTACTTTAGATATTTGAAGGGAAATAGAAACTCTCAAGCATATATTTCCATATAAATTTATGCCAACTTCCACTAAAAATGGAGGCTTGTTGGAAACATAACCATAAAGAAGCTACTATATTGTACTTTTTCTGACTACTACCAAACTAATTTTAATATATGAAGTTGTATAAGGAAAATGATGGCTTTATTGAGATACTTATTCCTGTACAATTATTTGGCAAACAAAACCAGCAATGCATATCACCTCAATTATATGCTCCAGTTCAGAAGTATTTGAACAATTATCTTGGTTCTCAATATTCCAGCAAAATTGCAAGCAAAGCTTCATGATACTATCCAGTATCCTTGACACAAAATCAATGTCCAAGAAAGTTTGTGAAATCAAGGCTGACAGATACCTGCAGGAGACATTAAAGTCAAATAGTATGATGTACTAATTAGCAATATTTAGGAAAAATAGCCACCAAAATGCATACAACAAACCACACTAACTAGTTTATAATTAAAAAAGCAATAAACAATTTAAACAATGTGGCACCTGACAAATGCTTCCCTATTTTTCATTAAACTGCTACTTCAGGGTAGAGGAAGTTGTTTTTTGATCTACTGTTACTATCCATACTCAATAACAACAAAGTGAAAACTAAGTTATCTTTGACCACAAAAGTAAAAATAGGATCCCCAGAGGTGATAACAATAGGATAAAAGTTGGCCTACTGAGTCAATGGTCACTAAGAGCTGAATTTAATTTGGATAAATATGATCATGTTGGTATTGATAGTATGCGTGTGAAATAGTTCTGCAAGAAAAACAATTTTACGCCACTATAAAATGTAAAAATTAAACATGCAATAGAGAAATTATTACTGTTGATGAAGGCCCACAAGTTCTGTAAAATCATGAGACTCTTGAATATGAGATTGCAAAATATTCCATTGAAACTCTATCACATCAACCTGCAAAGGAAATCACAATTTTAAATGTTAAACATGCATTTTATTCGTCATGAAAAGGTAAAGTACACACCAAAAAATTTTAATTAGGATACCATCATTGTGCTTTTGCTCAAACCAAACTCAAATTGATTTTTTTTTTTGCTAAAAATATTGATGATGATAATTTATAATAACAGTATAATAAATTTAAAATCAAAGACAAGATATGAATGAAATGACAACTTGAATATAAAATTGGAGATTTCTGACTAAGAATGCCATATGTTCTCTAACATGCCACATCGATCGAAAATAACCAGTACAGAGGTTACCTCATTTATATCATACTATTTTTCGGCTTCAATGTACACAAATCCTTTCATATGATCTACAACAATGTATTTTTTATCTTTAATTTACTACCTAATGAATCCAAGTCAACAAACTTCTGCATCGGACAAAGAGCTGAAAGCCTCTCCTGCCCAACCTGCAGCAAAAAAAAAAAAGAAATATTATTAATAAGCAATGGGTATAAGGGATACCCAACCACTTACAAACTTTGTGATAAGAAAAAAGAAATATCCACCAATTGGTTACTAAGGATTAAATGTACAAGCTACATTAAATACTAAATAAACAATCACAACACGTTAACCAGCATCAATGATACATTACTGGCTGAAAAACTGCATGTAAATGCATACATATAGCTCCATAATTGTTGCTACTATGTGGGTTAAATTTCCCAACAATTATTTCACCTTCATGTAGTATCCATTTCCATAGCCCTTCATGTAGTATCCATTTCCCAACAACTATTCCACCTTCATGTAGTATTCATTGCAATGGTTATGATATATATTTATACCAATGAGGATAAAATATTAAATAACTACAATACATGAAACTTCATACTACCCAATAATGGAGAGCACACCAGCTGGAATCAGAACAATAATACCTGACCAAGCAAATTCTCTTCCTTACCTTATATATCCTTCACTTTCTCCCCCTGTTACATCGTCTACCAATGAAAATATCAATTAATATAATCTCTTTTGGTGGAGGAATGGTCGTGGTGGTGGTGCTTTATAAGCGTCTGAGCATGAGACTAAAGTCTCCAATTTTAGCTTCTTAGATTGACTTGATTTCTGCAAAAACAAATGATAAAACTATAAGAAACAACCCAGAAAATTGAGATAAGTTGAATTAAATTTCACCCAAACATGTTCTTTCTTCTCCTTTGAGTCAGGGCTGAGAGCTTTCTTCACATTAGAAACCCAATTTCGGTTCCTCCGTATTTTCTTGGCATTCCTTAATTTGATCCTTTACACCAAAAGAACAAAGAAGGAAACTCTGAAGATCTAAAACCTCACAGACCAAAACAATCATTTTATTTTTGATGATTTATTAAATGTCATAATTAGCACTACCAAATTTGACAGCGAAGAGAGTCTCAATAATCATGTAATACAACATAATTATTTCTTCTTTTAAAAAAATATAAAATGGAAAAGAACAATAAGCTTTTGCAAGACAAATTTGTCATGAACATAACAAGGAAATAGAGGTAAAAAAGAAAAAGTTTTATGCTAAAGAGCCATTCAAATTCCTAATAATCCTAGTTGTATATCAATTCTGCATTAATTCTAATCCTATATGGGTAACCCGTAAATGAAAGTAAATCACATTCTGGACAAACAAACACGACATTTATATTTTCTAGACCTTGTTCACCTAATAATATTGAGTCAAAAACAAAAAAAGAAAAGTAGTGAAATAATTTCCCCCTTTGCATTTGCACATAGAATTGACACACGAACACGAGAATTTAGATTCAAGTGGTTTAATCAGCTAGAACAGGCCTCTTAGCCAAAGTTGAAGTTACAAGATTTTCACCAAATGAAAAAAAAAAGATAAGAAATTGAAGAGGTAACTCAAGAGAATAAGAGAGCGAATCCCAGGGAAAAGAGAATGTGTGAAAGTGTGAGATTGGATATCATATAACAAACACAACAAAGATGAAGTTAAAAAATTATTTTAAAGTCCAATGAAGATGTAAAATGAGAGAGGTACCTGAAGTGAAACAAAGTGCATATCTCAATATGTTGTTCTTCTATTGGCATAGACCTATTTTATAAGAAAAACTTTATTAAGAACCATAGTATTAGGATTTAGGGATTAGAAGCATTTTAACTTAAATAAAATAGTCTAAGAAAAAAGTCCTACCATGGCTGCAACGCTTAGCGCCATTCGAGTTCCAATTCAACTACTCCGAGACGTCGAAGGTGAAGCCAATCGCCATCCGCGAGCCGCCGTTCCCACCCTTCGTGCCGCCTACAATGCCACGACCGTGGACCGAGAAGGCACCACTGGAGGGTCCCCACAGCCCTCCTCGTCGTCGACACCATCGAGGGCGTCCACATTCAGCCATGTCGTCCTCCGCTAGAGAAAGAGAAAGCGACAAAGAGAAAGGGAGATACATAAGACAACACTGAGAGAAAGAAATGAAGGGTCAGTGGAAAAGATAAGAGAGAAAAAAAAAGCATAACAATTCAAAGATGAATTTTAGATAATAGTCCTTGAACTTACCATTTTAAGACGGTTATTCGAAAACCGTCTTCGCTATTAATGAACTTAATTACAATTTTACCACCTTATTTTATGACGGTTTCTGTCGACTGTCCTTGTTGGTGTGTCGTAATAAATGAATTTTATAGTAGTGATACCCTGTAACAATTCAACCCATATTAAGATGAAAGTAATCAATTATAGTGTAGAAAATGAGTGAAACTATGCTAGAGATCCCATAAAAATAGACAAAAATGGGTTTTTATCACTTTATAACCATGTATAGCAATAGGTGGAAAGCCACTTCTCCACAATCAGCATTCTAAAACATTTGTTCAGGATTCTAAAACATTTGCTCATCTATTTCTTTCAATATATTCTAACAATAAACATACACGTACTAACCAAGCCTGTATTTTGTTACAACTATATTTACTCCAACAATACCAAATG
Organism: Glycine max; assembly: GCF_000004515.6. Lineage (NCBI taxonomy): Eukaryota > Viridiplantae > Streptophyta > Magnoliopsida > Fabales > Fabaceae > Glycine > Glycine max. Next base: position 32,137,771 of record NC_038246.2, read on the forward strand.
GATAACTAAGAAATTATAGCACTATCACAGTTCAATTAATTATCCCTAACAAATCAAAGCACAACACAACACAATCACAATTCAGGTTCATGCTCTCCAAACTTGATCAATTGGTCTCCAAATTTTACCCAATCAATCTACTAACATTCTAATTAATCAAAGAAGCATTATATCATCACCAATTCTCAGCAAGCTGGATGCAGTAACGGAATAAAGGAATTTTCCATTACTACGTGCCCCTTTGGGGTCAAATCCTGCATCCAATTGTTAGATATGCATGATAAAGTATATTTATAAACACACTTATCTCATGCATTTTAATCATCAAATTTCCATCAAGACTCGAGCAATCAACATAGGCACTTTTAAGCATGATATCAAAACATGTCAGTGGATTGTTACATTTGTGGTATAGAGTTGATTGCGTCTTTATGGAAAAGAATTTATGGGGCATAGGTCTATTGTGTCTTTTGCTATGTGTTGGAGAATTGTTTCTATAACGAAATACTTTTTGGTAGATAGAGTTAACGGACTTTTCTCTATGTTTATTTCAAGAGGAGTAATTATGTGACGATGCTTCATTATATATATAATATAATACTTTTAAGAAAAACATTTCTTTATGACGTTATTCATGTTATTACACTTTTTTTTGTTTTTTTTTTCTTTGTACACACTTATAAAAAGATAATTTCTCTTTAAAAAGGTCACAAATACTTGTGATGTTAGTTTTATTATGATCACAATATTGTACTCCAGCGATGGTTCTTTCATCGGCTTATTACACACTATCTGTGCTGTGGACCTTCGAATGTGAGAATGATTCGTCTGTTTTTTTTAGTTGTCAATTTGACAGCTTTGTCACTAATTGCGCCAACATGACATAGCACTGCTACGTACCAATATGACTATGCGACGATGGGTTTAAGAAAAAAAGATTTTTTTTTCTCTCACAAAAATAGGGATTAAATGAAACTACTCAGTCAATTTAATCCATGATATTAACTAATTCACGTTGTGATTGTATTCTGATTCTCGGTTATTAAAATAAGTAGTTGTTCAGACTGAAATTGGATTAGATTCTTTAGGTAAAGTTTTGCATTGAGTGTTGCAAATAAAGAAAATGTGATTGAGAAAAAATTACATTATTAATTATTTACGATTAGTTAGGTTTTTAGACAAAAATTAATCATCATCAATACTTCACACCTATAATAAGTTTTATAAAAACTGATTAACTAACTATGATACATATATAAAAATATGACATCTAGATTTTGGTGATAATCTGAATTGGGCAAATGAGATAATGATAAACTAATGTATCAAATGGGATATTTTACCATAAAATAATTTTGGTGGTGATTAAGATTCTGCTCGGAAACAGCTAAAAAGAGTTGTAGTACTTTTTGTTGCATCCTTTGTTTTAGATGGTAGGACAGTTACTGTCACAAAAAGTATGACATGTCTTGTCAACATCAGTCCAGTCTATGTTTTTGCTCTAGCTGTACCTCTTTTTTTTCATCATATGCAAGTTTTAATTAGAACTAAGTTCCTTCCGTACACTTTAATTAGGAAGGACATAAAAGAAGAAAAAATTATAAGAAAGCTGCAGATTGAGTGTGTATTTTAGTTTTTTTTTTAATGAGAAAATAAGATGTCTAATGACAATCTGAAGCATTTTTATAAATCGTTCAATCATAAACTATTAGATATATAATTATGATAAATTTATTAATTTTAATAAAAAAATTACTTTAAAAGTAATATAATTTTTTAAGTGATTGATTCTGTAAAAACTTTTACACTAAAAATGCATATCAATGATATTTTTTTATAAGTAAAATAGGTTTTATTATGATGATAAGTATGATAAAGTATGATAGATTGTGTGTGTATTTGGTTCAATGTACGTTAGAAAAAATAATAATTGTTTTTTTTAAAAAAAAATTAATTGTCTTCCTCATTTTGGAAGAAAGAGAGTGGTAGAAAGTGAGACAGAGGAAAAAGAAAAATTAGAAAGAGAAAATAATAAATAAATAAACTTATTAAACATATCAAGTATTTATGAATAAACTTTTATGCATTTAATTTTGATATACTATAAACTAATTATATTCTCAACTAATTATTAATCAGTGTAAATATTTGTATACTCTTAACTAATTAAATATAAATTAGCCTAAATATGTTTTTTATAATAATTATTATAAAAATCAATAATTATATAATAAAATAGTAATTCATAATTAAATGATATGGTCTTATTAAATAAGCATTCCTCGAAGAAGCTTAATTTATACTACCACTTTTCCATGACAACAGCATGTACAACTATAATTTATTCGTTGTATACTATTATTAATATATATGTATCCTTTCGAAGAGTACTATGTATCATCCAGACCATTACTTAATACTGGTCGCTATTTTTGCTGTTGTATAGGTGGAAAGAAAAGAGACGCATGACAGACCTCGAGAAAAAGAAAAAGTAAAAACTATATGATGGGATGAAAAATAAAGAAATACATAAGAAAATAGAGGTGAAACTAAGATGAAGGAAATAAATAAATAAATAAATGATAATAATAACTCAAATAATGGTGATATATTATAAAACAACATATTTATACACAAAAGTCATTATATATTCATCAAAGCAAAGTGGAAAGATAAAAACAATAAATTATATATTGTAGTATTCGCTTTATATACTGAATATTTAATATCATTGTATAGACAATTCTGTTCCAGCTTAATAGCTAGGATCATAATGATAAAGCTCTTTATTGAGTATTTAATACCACTGTAAAACTAGGATCTGAAAAAAGCTACAGGTTAAATTATAATAATTTTGTACTAATAATAAAATTTTGTTTTATCTTTAAAAAAAAATCTCGCATTGATTTACGTTATTGGCAGTGAATAACAGGTTAATTAGCGCAGATTATTCAGTGGTCGCCATCTGGTAAGAGTCTTATATGGTGAACAAAATTATTTATTTTTTATTTATTACAACGAAATTAGTTCCTCAAAAGTCTAAATGGTGAAAAGTAAAATTTGGAACAATATAATAGCTGATACGTACATCCTGTGTGTCAAAGAGAGGTAAAGCAAGTCAAATAGTCAATGATTGCAAAGAAAATTAAAAGCAATTAATTGTATTTACGGCGTTGTGCAGGGCTATGTATGACTGCTGTTGTAGTTGTATTTAATTGTGTGATATGATTACCTAATTTTCTGTAACCATTTGTTTTTTTTTTGGTGAATATTTGTTCTTATTATTAGTACATCTTCTGAACATATATATCAACAATCAATGTCCATTAACGTATTATTAATGTTTTTTCTTAGTCGAACACCCAGTTTGGTCTGTTAAAGATCGAATTAGATAAGAAAAACATAAATAACCTAAGATTTGTTAATATATAATATCCAATTTGTAGTTAAAATTTGCAGTTTGGTCACTCAAACACTTTAAAACTTAGAATGCATGCCCTATAATTCTGTCAAATAATTGTGGATGGTCATTAGTCAATCTATCAACTAAAATATTGAATAATATAATTTGTTAAAGACAAAGGATATCAAAACCCCCTTTTCCAGATGTAGAGCTATTCGATCAATCTATGTGCTTCACTCCTTGTCTTGTGTTCAACATGAATACTTAGCCTATATTCCCATGAAAAATCTTCAAAAGCGTGTAAGAGTTTTGCCCCTAGGTCAAGCAAATTCTTAGAATGTGAGTTTTTGGCCTAACTCAACCCCAAAAGCTAGTTTAAGGGAACAACAAATAGTAAGTGTTTATCACTACAAAGCGATGACTAACGGAAGCATGGTCTCAGGATCAGAACTGGATCTGATACCATTTTAGAATGTGAGTTTTTGGCCTACAGGGCCGTGTATAATGGTAGGCAAATTAGGCATTAGCCTAAGGCCCAAAAAAAAATTTTTAGGTCCCTAAAATTTTTTATTACTAACTATTAACAAATTTTAACTGATCAAAATAAAATAATTTAGAATCTCTTTCTTCCCTAAAAATTAGTCAATCAATATCGTCTTTTTAAAAATTAACCAATATCATAATTAATGTCATTTAAAGTATTTTATTTATCTCAAAAAAGTAAATCCCTATTAATTTTTCTTTAACTCATTCCAATTCCCTAACTAACTTATCTCACTCTCTAGACTCCATTCTTCACATTTTTTCATTTCCTCATCTTTTGTTCATAAAAAAATCTATTCTTCTCCTTCCCTTGAATGAAACCATTGTCTATTGATCAAACTTTGTCTCTGCGGCTCAACCTCTCTGGATTTGACATCGTCTGGATTCTGAACGCCTATAAATCGCATACATCCCGACGTCCCGCGTATGGAGCCTTTCATCTCCATCCCGGTGGATTGGTGGAACGATTCATTTCACGGGCATGACTCTGGGTACGCTGCACTCTTGCGTCTGACACAACATCTAAACAACAAAATCTCTGTCTGTTTCCAATTCCAGATTCTATCGTTCTGTTCATCGATCATCATTTTCTATATTTATTTTAGAGTTTAGTTTATTTATATTTCTTTAATATTTAATTAATTTTTTTATTTTGATTATTTACAAAAGAAAATGTCAAATAGAAAAAGTATGAATCTGGTTATGAAAAATTGAAGAAAAAACAAAAAGTTGAAAAGCTAATTGAATCTCAACGTGGTGCCATGTTTTTAGCAACTCATGAACTTGAAGATTTTGAATTTTTATTAGGAATGAATATTTGGTATGATACTTTGTTTGCTATCAATTCTGTTAGCAAGATTCTACAATCAAAAGATATGCATATAGATGTTGTTATAGATCATTTAAAAGGTCTTATCACTTATTTAAAATATTATAGGGAAAACAAGTTTACATTGGCTTTAGAATCCACAAAAAAATGGCTATTGAAATGGATATAGAGCCAAAATTTCGTGAAAAACGTAAAATTCATAGAAAATCTCATTTTGATGAAAATATTAGTAATGAGATCACACATTCACCTGAAGAATCTTTTCGTATTGAGTATTTTTTTATACATATTAGATCAATCAATTAATTTTATTGAGACACGATTTGAACAATTTTTACAATATAAGACTATTTTTGGTTTTTTATTTGATTCCAAAAAAATTAAAGCTTTAGATGAGGATGAATTGAAAAAATATTGTATTAATCTTGAAAAGTTTTTAAGGTTTAATGAATACTCTGATATTGATGGTCTTGATTTATTTTCATAATTAAAAGTACTAAGAGAGTGTTAAGAGAAGAAATTAGCACACCAATAGAAGTATTGAGTTATATTAAAACTTTAGATTCTTTTCCAAATGTTTCCATTGCATATAAAATTTTATTGACAATTCCCTGTAACAGTTGTTTCTGCTAAAAGAAGTTTTTCAAAATTAAAAATTGCTTAAATCATATCTAAAATCAACAATGTTTACAAGATAGATTGAATGAGTTTAGCTATTTTATCTATTGAAAGTGAAGTGTTAGAATTGTTTGATTATAAAACCTCTGATAAATGATTTTGGAGCTAAAAAAGCTAGAAGATTAATATAAAAATTGATATTTTATATAATATACTAAGTCTCTTTAAATTCTTGTAAAAAAAAAAACCCCTTTAACATTTTCGCCTTAGGTCCCAAAACGTCTGTACACAGTCCTGTTGGTCTAACTTAACCCCAAAAGCTAGTTCAAGGGGTGAGGGTTGTCCCTCACTTATATATTTTAATGTGGGTTTACTTTTAGCCGATGTAGAACTTGGATTATTTCCAACACAAATGGCCTTAAGTAGCAAAGGAATGGGTAAAGCTGCCTGGTCGTGTCTAAAGTTCAATGTTTGAGAAGTATTTAGGGATTATTGACATAGCCGTGATTAATCCATAGAGCATGAGAATTAAGTCTGGAAGGTCCATATGCTTTAAAAATGAATTATTTTCTTCACAAATAAAGATATCTTCAATAGGACTAATTGGAATAAAACTAATAACAAATATATGATAAATTTAATGTACTAAAATCTATACAATTTACCTAATAACATGATATGATATAATTGATTAATAATCTTATCTTTTAAATGATAAAGGTTTGATCACAAGTTTATGCATATGAAAAAATATCTCTTAAACAAGATCAATTTTTTAAATAAATGTTAATACTCAATATCTTAAGAGATTAGTCATTATATCTCAAACTGAGGGATATCAGATTCTCCAAAAAAAAAAAATCCATACAATTTTGTCCCAATTATGAAGGATGATGGTTATAACATATTTATACTCATACACTCTACAAGCAACACATACAAATATGATTAACTACTTAGATTTATCATTTTAAAAACCCTAACAATGGACACCAATTAAGAGCTATCAGAATAAAAAAACACCATTTACCAAATTAGAAATAACAAAGTTCTTTTATGTTTGATTGGTTACAGGATACCCTAATTAATAATTTTAAAATCAATTAGTACATTGGAATCTTACCTAAATGCTTAGCCGAGGAGCATGAAAGAACACCCATTTTCTTTTATCGGTTAAGAAAATTTATTAAAAGAGTACAAGAGGTCCCCCAATGCCTATACAAACTACAAAGTTTATTATGAATTAACACTCATTGAAACACATTATCTTATGTCAAATAAAATCCACTTGATTCTAATTTTTCCCCCCAGTTATTTAGTTAATCCAGTTATCTCATCTCAGTAAAAAAAACAATCTTAAAATATTTATAAATAGTATTATTTTCAGTCGATGCGATAATCTAGAAAATTAGTCATAATATTCACAATGAATTTAAAATAAAATTTATATATATATATATATATATATATATATATATATATATATATATATATATATATATATATATATATACTTCAATAAAAATCAAATTAAAACAATCACAATTTATGATATTCTTAATAAGTAAAATATTTAAATAAACAACAACATCTCAACACATTCAAATAAATATAATAGATACAACTTAATGATTCCTAAAATCTAGACTCAATTCTTTGATTTTTGGAATCAATGTAAATCTCACATTCTTTAAAAGATTTATGAGTTCATATTTCATGAATGACATTCCATTTTCTTTCTCATCATATATCCAGAATTTCTTTCTCATCCCAGAAGGAGATATCTATAATGATTTCATCTACATCCCAGATAAAGATATCTATTGTATAATTCAAAATTATCAATTTATGATATAACAATATAACATTCACGATTATACTTAAATAAACACACAAATATATATATATCAATGTAATCATTCATGTGCAAAACTAGAAATACACTCACAAGCTAATTCACATATATGTATTTCTCCTCTCAATTATGTTGATTACCATTCAAATATCAACTTAGGATTAAAGAAATGTTAATAACTTAATCATTAAAATGTAAGACACGGAAAAAAATATCGCAAGGTAATTTTAATTTGAATTAACGTTCACATGAATAATTACTCGTACTCGAATTTTCCCTCACTATTATCATGCACTTTAGCGCATAATTATATTATAACATTTAGACCAAATGCAATCATATTTATATTCTTATATGAGCAACACATGATTTTAAGGGGAAAGTTACAATACAAGTAAGTTTTAATTGGGATCCCTTTATTAATGTAAAAGAATTATGCCATAAAAGTTTAGAAGATTGTTTTACTCACCTCTTAAAATAAGTAATTTAAGTTTTTTTTTGTTATTTTTATTCCTGTGTATGAATTGTCTCAATAGAATTTTTTCACTTTCTTCATTCTTTTCAATTCTTATACAACTCTCTCATACTAAGAGAGATTGTTTATGTGTGTGATTCTAGAAAAATAAACTATCTATCTTTATATGTGTTACACTTAATTTAAAGTTAGTTTAATTTATCTTTCTTTATTTATTATTTTTATTATCTTTACTATTTCATTATTGTTATTATTTAAAATACAACCAACCCATGGCTTCTCTTTCTTTTTATTTTATCTAATCTAATGGTTTATGTTAACCACCAATTCAGGTACAAGGGCTTCAAATTGACTAAAGCCAATTTCAATTTCTTTCGTTCTTTTTCTTTTCCATTATTGTTATCTTTAAACTAAATAATTATACTAACTTCTCTTTAAAAGATTCTAACAATCTAATATTTTATTTTTCTGAAAGATATATTTTTTAGAACCTTTATCTAAATAATTATTGGATAATTTTTGAACTGTGATACTTCCCAAAAGATCAAGAAATTGAACTGTGATACATTTTTCCAAAAGTTTTGACATGAATCTTAATTATTTAAAAATACTACTGTATTTTGCAGAGTTACCACACAAACCTTGCTCATAAATGATACTGAAGATATAACTTACCAATAGAGTACTGCCATGAGCATAGTGATGAATAGAGAACCCTTTGTGAAATTGTATGATTCTACATGCACAGTCAACCCACTCTTGGTTGCAGGATGTTAAATATCTTCAACAACCCTTACAGATGCAAATAATATCAGATCCAACATCCCTAGTGGAAGATCTATTTTTTTTTTTTTATATATATATATATATATATATATATATATATATATATATATATATACTTATTTATTTATGTTAATCATTTACTGCTGATGCAGCATCATCAAGATTCTCAAGTCAAAACTCTCCTAGGAAAGAAATTTTGTCAAAAATCTCTTATAGGGTGTAAATTGCATGTGAATCTTGATGGTGCTGCACCTGCAAACAATGATTGCAGATTATTCTCAAAACACTGGAAACTGACTTCAACAGTTCTCATCTATATGTGCTATCACATTTTGGGTGCGAGAGGTTTTCAGGCAAAGAAGACTCTGAAGAAACTTCAGGCAAATTCTGCCAAAGGCACAAAAAATTTGAAAATACATAACTTGAGGAAGCCCTAACAAAATATAAGGTTTCAAACAACGTGCTAATTAATTATATATAGTAATTAATCAAAATAGAGAGCCAAAATAGTAGAATATAGGACACTACAAAAATAATTGAGCGCATATATAAGAAAATATAAAAAAAAAACTGTGGTTTTGATATACGATTTGAACTAATCTAATCGCATAGAGACGTATATCTAGCGAGTGATTCTGATTTTGTTGAGAAAGATTGAAGACAGAATGAACGAAACACAAGTAGAAAAGGAGGAAGAGGAAAAAAAAAATCCAAGATGGATGTGGAATAAAAAACTATGAAATATCTAAATATACTTGCATGGTGTTGTTAAAGGAAGCTAGCACAAACTAGCAGCTCATGATCAGGTCGCAGTTGTACCCATGAATATATAAACACATAGAGAGAGAGAAAGAGAGAGACAAAGAAAGGTAGGTCAGGAACGCAAGAGAGTTGTTTTATTTTCCCCCCACCTCTCCTCGTACTCGTTTGGTGAAACTAATTAATTTCTATGGCATAAGCTAGAGATGATTAACAGAGCTGGTCATTAATTTTCTTTTATCATAATAGCATTAGTATGAAAGTATTTACAAGCTTTATTGATAGGTAATAATTAACCGATTGTCTTTAGCAAATCTTTCCTCCTAACCAAGTGTTTAAGAAAAATGTAAAATGTGTTTTAATTTTCTTAATATTCAATCATTATTAGTCTTATTTTTTATATTTTAGAAGCAATGACTTTAATTCTCACATTTGTTGTTATAATTAATGAATTTTTTCATCCACCCTAAAATCTTAATTCTTATAAAAAGAAGACAAAAGTCATTAATTATAAGAAAAAAAATACCATGACCAAAATCATTATTTTTAAAATACAATAAATAAAATTAGTTTTGATGGAAAACTGTGGGAACTAAAACACATTTATACTCCTTAAAAAAATAGACTAGTACGTAGTTAAAAGTCCATCTCTTCAAACCTTAATAACTTGAATTCGAACTTTTGTATTTTTACGAAATTAATTGCCAAAGTACACAGTTGGTGTATATTTCAGGACTATCATTATTCCCATTATTTTTTGGAAAAGAAAAAAAGCAGCAAAAAGAAGAGTAGGTACTACGTCTTGAAAGGCTTTGTTTGAGGTCCTTATATAAACACGACACCAAAAGTACAATTTCTTTATCTTCTTAGAACGAATGGACGACTTTAATTTATTTGTTGATTTATGTTTTATTAAAAACTATGTAAATATATATCCAAAGTCTTTTTTTTTTTTACTAAGAAATGTTAAT